>NC_056743.1:1249811114-1249983614 GCF_019279795.1 Protopterus annectens
GCACCCTGGGGAAGAGGCCCTGCGAACGGCAGCACACGGGGGCGAGAGGCTGTGGATCAGGAGGCTCGGAGCGGAACAGCTTCGACGGTGCCCGGCGGGGGAGGGAGGCGGACACGTGCAGCGAAGTGCACAGAGATGCTGGGACCCCGGGCCATCTCCCCCGCGAGTTTGAAAGCCCTACGTGGAGGGCAAAGGGCAGAACCGGCGTCGCAGAAGCCCGGATGAGGGACCGTCGGAGGCCTTGCAGCACAGCAGAGTTCCACGAGGCCGGGAAGGATCGGAGGGAGGTCTCCCTGAGAGGCTCAGAGAGCACGGAGGGCACGGAACGATTTGGCAGCCTCCGGGAGATATCTAACCCGGGAGAAGAGCTCTCCCGCCTCGGTAGAAGTGGAAGCCTGGAGGGGGTCCCTCCCCACGGAAGTCTGGAAGGGAGAGAGGTGCTGAAATCGGGCCGGGCTGGGAGAGCTCCCACCTGTGAGAGGAGCATCAGGACCTCGGCCCCCTCCGGGACGGAAGTCCGGAAGGGAGAGAGGGGCTGAAATCGGCCAGGCCTGGGAGTGCTCCCGCCCGGGAGAGGAGCGTCAGGACCTTGGTCCCCTCTGGGACGGAAGTCCGGAAGGGAGAGAGGGGCTGAAATCGGTCGGGCTGGGAGAGCTCCCGCCTGGGACAGGGGGGTCTGGACCACAGCCCCCTTCGGGACAGAAGTCCGGAAGGGGGAGAGAGGCAGAAGGCAGCCTGGGAGGGTGCGCCCCGGCCGGGTAGAAGGGTCCTGACCGCCCCCTCTAGGTGGAAGTCCTCAAGGGAGCAACCGGCGGGAGTCTGCGGGACCCTGAGAGCACTTCGGCCGGGACCCGACGGCGTCCCTGAAATATCGCAAAGTCCCCGGAACCCCTCTGGATGGGAAAGGGGTGGGACGCGCAAGTCCTGATGAGAGCGGATCTGCCCCTCTGCGGCCGAGGAGAGTTCCACAGGGCCGGCCGGGATCGGAGGGAGGTCCCCTGAGAGGCTCTGAGAGCACTGGGGACACGGAACGATCTGGCAGCCTCCAGGAGATGTCTGACCCAGGAGAACAACTCCCCCGCCCCGGTAGAAGTGGAAGCCCGGAGGGTTCCCTTCCCATGGAAGTCCGGAAGGGAGAAGAGGGTCTGAAATCGGCCAGGCCGAGAGAGCTCCCGCCTGAGTGAGGGGGGTCCGGACCACGGCCCCCTCCAGGTGGAAGTCCTCAAGGGAGCGACCAGCGGGAGTGCACGGGACCCCGAGAGCTTCTTCCTGGCAGGGGGAAGGAGTCCGACCTCACCCAGTACCTGATGGCGTCCTCGAAATACCGCGTAAGTCCCGATGAGAGCGGATCTGCCCCTCCGCGGCCGGGGGGAGTTCCGCGTGGCCGGCATTGGAGGGAGGTCCCCCTGAGGGGCTCCGAGGGCACATGGACACTGCCCTGCCAGGCAGCCTCCAGGAGACTGGGACCGTGGAGCTCTGGACCAGAAAGGAGCGGGCCGCGGACGTCCCGATGAGAGCGGATCTGCCCCTCTGCGGCCGGGGGGAGTTCCGCGGGGCAGGCCGGGATCAGTGGGCGGTCCCCTGAGAGGCTTCGAGGGCACGGGGGACACAGAACGGTCTGGCAGCCTCCAGGAGATCTGGGGGGAGATGGGGACCGTGGAGCTCTGGACTGGAAAGAAGTAGGCCTCTGAAGTCCCAATGAGAGCAGATCTGCCCCTCCGCGGCCGAGGGGAGTTCCGCGGGGCCGATCGGGATCGGAGGGAGATCCCCCTGAGAAGCTCCAAGGGCATGGGGGACACAGAATGATCTGGCAGCCTCCAGGAGATATCTAGCTCGGGAGGAGCTCTCTCCCGCCCCGGTAGAAGTGGAAGCCCAGAGGGGTCCCGCCCTACAGAAGTCCGGAAGGAAGAGAGGGGCTGGGATCGGCCGGGCCAGGAGAGCCTCTGCCTGGGTGAGGGGGGTCCGGACCATGGGCCCCTCTGAGACGGAAGTCCGGAAGGGAGAGAGGGACTGAGATTGACCGGGCCGGGAGAGCCCCTGCCTGGGTGAGGGGGGTCCGGACCATGGTCCCCTCCGGGTGGAAGTCCTCAAGGGAGCGACCGGCAGGAGTCCGCAGGACCCCAAGAGCTCCTGCCAGGCAGGGGGAGGGCGTCCAACCCGACCCGGTACCCGACGGCATCCTCGAAATATCGCAAAGTCCCCGGAACCCCCCTGGACAGGAAAGCGGCAGGATGCGGAAGTCCCGATGAGAGTGGATCTGGCCCTCCATGGACGAGAGGAGTTCCGCGGGGTTGGTCGCACCCAACGGGTCCGTCCCCCCGGTCATTCGCCAGGCACACGCAATCTGGCAGCCTCCAAGAGTTAAGGGACGATGGGGCATCCCATGGGGAGTGCGAGTCCGGGTCCCAGCCCCGGGGAGAACGCCTCCTAGTGGGCGCCGTCACGGTGGGTCAGCTGAGGTGCCTCTCCCCACCGTCCACACCGATCGGTCCAACCGACTCCCACTGGCGGAGGGCCCCGCGGCATGGCCCTGCAGGTCACGGCTGGTGGGTCGAGCCTCTCCTCCCCGGGAGCGATGCGCGGGTGGGGGGCGCGGAGCATTCCGCACCCCTCAGCGGCGAAGTCGAGACAAGACTGATGAGCCCGGGCCGAGGCGAAGTCCTGTCACATGGTAGGCGCCAAGCGCGGGAGCTCCGGGAGCTCTCCGTCCCTCTCTGGCTCTAGCGCGGCAACGCTCCACTCTGGCCTGCGGCCCTCCGGGGTCGAGGCCGCCGGTCCATGACCAGCACCCGGGGTGCCCCCTCTGTGGGGTGAGGGACTCCTCCTGCGAGCGGAGGTCGTGGGCTGCGGTCCCTCTCGCGAGCGGAGGTCGCGGGCACTGGTCCCTTCTCTCCACCCACCACCCGCCGAGGTGCTCCTATCTGGTTGATCCTGCCAGTAGCATATGCTTGTCTCAAAGATTAAGCCATGCAAGTCTCAGTGCACACAGACGCTACAGTGAAACTGCGAATAGCTTATTAAATCAGTTATGTTTCCTTTGATCGCTCCACCGTTACTTGGATAACTATGGTAATTCTAGAGCTAATACATGCTGACAAGCCCTGACCTTCTGGGGATGCGTGCATTTATCAGACCAAAACCAATCCGGGTCTCGGCCCGGCAGCTTTGGTGACTCTAGATAATCTTGGGCCGATCACGTGCCCTCGTGGCGGCGACGCGACATTCGAATGTCTGCCTTATCAACTTTCGATGGTACTATCTGTGCCTATCATGGTGACCACGGGTAACAGGGAATCAGGGTTCGATTCCGGAGAGGGAGCCTGAGAAACGGCTACCACATCCAAGGAAGGCAGCAGACGCGCAAATTACCCACTCCCGACTCGGGGAGATAGTGACGAAAAATAACAATACAGGACTCTTTCGAGGCCCTGTAATTGGAATGAGGACACTTTAAATCCTTTAACGAGGATCTATTGGAGGGCAAGTCTGGTGCTAGCAACCACGGTAATTCCAGCTCCAATAGCGTATATTAAAGTTGCTGCAGTTAAAAAGCTCGTAGTTGGATCTTGGGATCAGGCTGGTGGTCCGCCGCGAGGTGAGCTACCGCCTGTCCCAGCCCCTGCCTCTCGGCGCTCCCTCGATGCTCTTAACTGTGTGTCCCGGGTTTCCGAAGCGTTTACTTTGAAAAAATTAGTGTGTTCAAAGCAGGCTGGTCACCTGAATACTTCAGCTAGGAATAATGGAATAGGATTCCGGTTCTATTTTGTTGGTTTTCGGAAGTGGTGCCGTGATTAAGAGGGACAGCCGGGGGCATTCGTATTGTGCCACTAGAGGTGAAATTCTTGGATCGGCGCAAGACAAACAAAAGCGAAAGCATTTGCCAAAAATGTTTTCATTAATCAAGAACGAAAGTCGGAGAATAAATGTATCAATCATGTTCATGAAATATGGCTGTATAAGAAAAAGTGGAAAGAGTTGACTTTTACACTTTGGGTAGGTTAAAGGCATTTCCCCCACTTCATGTTTTAATGTTTAGAAGGACACTGAGGGAAGGGGAATAGGAATGAAAAGGTTAACTGTACGTAAAACAATTTATGTTCTTAACACTATTTCTTTGAAACTTTTCAAGATATAAATTGGTTGTTTTATAGCAAAGTATTCTGGTTGCTTTTATGGATAAAAATACTAAAGTAAACAGATGCCTTTTTTTCCTCTACTTTTTTAGTATTAAGAAGTGTACAATGCCAAAAGACAAAAAAAGGCTACACAAAAACATGTTTCAGTTAACAGGCTGTTATCTTGGCTAGTTGAGGTGGGGTTGAAGATATATTATGATCTGTGTAATTTTGCACCCCATCTCCCACCTCATCTAGCCAAGATAACAGCCTGTTAACTGAAACATGTTTTTGTGTAGTTTTTTTTTGTCTTTTGGCATTGTAATGACTACATTTCTTAATACTAAAAAAGTAGAGAAAAAGGCATCTGTTTACTTTAGTATTTTCATCCATAAAAGCAACCAGAATGCTTTGCTATAAAACAACCAATTTATGTCTTGAAAAGTTTCATAGAAATAGTGTTAAGAACATAAATTGTTTTGCTTACAAGTTAACCTTTTCATTCCTATTCCCCTTCCCTCTGTGTCCTTCTAAACATTAAAACATGAAGCGAGAGAAATGCCTTTAACTTTCCCAAAGTGTAACAAAGTCAACTCTTTCCACTTTTTCTTATACAGCCATATTTCATGAACATGATTGATGCTTTGCAGTCTCACATTTATTCATTAATTTCCATGTTGCTGCTCATCGTTTTGTTCATACCCATCTCGAGATGCCAGTTAAATTCCAAGGTATTCCCAATTCTTCTAGTAAACTCCTGTGCTGTTCTCTCTCTCTCAAGTATTTTCCAGTGGAAAAGGTTTCACTAGCAAAGTTTCTCTATGTGCTCTATTATCTGAAAAATGAGAAGCAGTCTCCCCTTCTGCTTGATGGCTCACTTTTTGTTAAACTTTTGTGCGTTCTCCATAGCCTGTTCTGCATCAAAAATGATTTTAATCCTACAGGAAAAAATGTTCTGAGGACAGCTGGATACAGCAGCTTGAATCTCTCACCTGCCTGTCAACATTCCCTGATTGCTATAAATTAGTTTCTCTTCTGCTTGGTGTTCAGTGAATAACCATTTTTCCACAAATAGTGTCTCCAGCTTTTAATACTTTGCCCTTTAGCTACTGTTTTGTCAGAATCTGCCGTTTCTGCTGATAGGTTTGCACCTATCCTAATACAGGTCTTAGCTACTTTCTCATTACCCTGCTTGGAGCATACACACGGTGTGCCCTTTCAACTAACAGTTCCTGCTGTGGAATACCAGTCCAGTTCCTTATTTGTGCCCTCAGAAAATTAATGCAGCCTGTTACTTCTATTTTTTGTGGTACAGCAGAAAGTCTCATATTTCCCTACATGCTTTGTCCTCTAATTCTACCATTTTTGAAATATCTTTCTTGAACAATGTCATACTCAGCTAGCCTTTTCTTCATTCCGCTCTCTGATTTTTGTATTTCTATCAGATCTGAATATCTGTTAAAAGCTTCTCCATTTTTCCAGCCTTTTGTTATTTGAGTTGAGGTACTATTACAGTGTTTCATTTATTTTATTCCACTTCTGAGCACATTTTTACTTATTTTTCCTCTAGATTACTAGAAGCCATGTCTTGCACCAAAGCTGGAGTTTAAACTGTTTTTTGTCGAACTGCAGTATTTTTACCAGTCAGTGTTTTCTCTTCACCATTTTTAGTTGATTTTCTTTCAGGCTGTTTTTGTTTCTTCTTTGCTATTATCCAGGCATTGTACTTAGTAGCCAGTAACTGAATTTACTAAAAGTGACCGACTTCCTGGCCCTTGACTTTCAGCTTCTTTTTTCATACTGAGAGAGCTGAAGTTAAACTTTTAATCATTGTGCAAGCCATCTTGGGCAAAAAAAAAAAAAAAAAAAGAGTGGAAACAAATTTTGATCCCAACTTTGTAACAATGTCCTCTTACACAATTCCCCCGACCCCGGAGGTCTGGAGCTATCAAGATTGCAGGTGGTATTTAAGAGGTTATGCCCATTAAAGAGATACAGTTTAGTGAAGGTTCATACTAGAGTCAACAGGTTGTAGTGAGAGACACTTGGGGATCTGAACAAGAGCTCACTGTGCTTTATTTATTACCAAATACCATATTGATGTCACCTATGGTGATATTCTTTCCTCGGGTTTAGAACAACCTCTCCTCATTATATTTGTCAAATAGCTGGACAATGAGATGTTGCCTGGAAGAGATTTTTTTATTTGTACCTGCTTGGAGGAATTAAAAGGACAACAAAAATGTTTTCTATGATGGCCACCATTTTGTGTCTCTTTGGAGTCAAATTTAGTGTTTTTAAGGATTCGGTTACTTCGTGAATTTTGAAAATCTATGTGTGTGTAATCATCTGTACATCTGTGAAAATGTTAAACTGTAGAAATGCTTGCTAGATCTTTTTTTTTTTAAGATATGCAGGACAAAGATCAAAATTTGAGGAGTTAGTGGACCACCTTCAGGCTCACCAAATGAGAGGAGAGTTTTTGTACAGTTCCTGAAACTATATATTCACTTAAGTGGGCATTTTATGTCCAAGATTAAAAGGATTGAAGTAAATATACTGCAGAAAATAAGATGACTTCACATCCACAAGTGGCCAACCTTAGCATTTGCTAAAAATCTCTCCTTTGTGCTGAATATCTAAAGGCACGTGCAGTTTGTTCAGAAACGAGGAATTTCAGGTATTCTAAAAAAAAAAAAAAATACTGACAGGCTGCTTTGCAGAAGCTATACTGTGAAAGAGACTGATCAAACAGCTAGACTGATCAAACAGTATGACAGCATTAAAAGATAGAGAAGAGCCATTGAAAAAGTCCTCCATAAAGGTTTTTGATGCATGTAAGGAAACTAAAAATGTATATTTTATTACCAGTTGTGCAACTAACGTGGAAACCATAGCAGTTATTGTGAAACCATATTGGCACATTATTTTAAATGACAGCATGTTTGGAGTGTATTAAGACCCTGATTTAAATGTTCAAGAACTGTTATTACATTTTTATTTATCTTTATTTTATTTTATTTTACATTTGATGACCGGGAAAGTCTGACTGGACACAGGCCCATTTTCAGCGGAGGCCCAGGGAGAAAAGCTCCACTTAATAAAATGTTACAATACATGTTGTAAAATACATAACTGTGTTCTTAAGGCATGGAATTAAACATTTAAAAATCATATTTAACATTTCTGCATAGACATAAAAAATCAGTAACATCAGAATAAAACTTCAACATTTCTACATAGACATTTAAATCAAAACGATCAAAATAGAATATTGTTTGGTAAGAGTAAGTATTCAGAGGTTAGAAATTTATAGTAAGAATAGCTATTCAGAGGTTTGAAACTTATAGGTGATCTTTGGCGGAATCCTTGCAAAACTGCATTGTAGTGGCTTAGCCTGGGGAGTCACATGTGCACAGCCAATTGTTAGTATAGTGGGTTTTGAGTAGTTTCTTAAATAGTGAAGTAGAGCTTGTATATGTTATATGATTTGGGAGTGAGTTCCAGTTTTTTTCTATAGTACAGCCAAAAAGAGTTTCACCAGCTTCATTCTTATGTTTGCTGACATTTATGAGATTTTGGTCTGTTGATCTTAAGGTTCGGGTGGTGGTGTAGTGCTGTATTAGCTCTTATAGAGCAGGAGTTTTGTCAGACAGGTAGTACAGTCTGTGGGCTGTGGAGAGTTGCGTAGCAAGAAGTAGTTGGGGCAACTCAAGCCAGTTGAGCTGTTTGAGGGAAAGGCAGTGATGGGATCTACTAGAGGCACCTGTAGCAAACTTGGCAATCTTGTTATAGCAAGATGTCATTTTATTTAGTTTGCTGTGGCGAAGATTAGTCAGGATTGGGGAGGCATATACAGTAGGGTGGATAATAGGTGTGTTCTAGCAATAGTGGCTTTGATATAATTGGTCGTGAATTGCTTGTTCTGGTACAGTAGATTAAGCTTTTTGTTTACTTTTTTGATTGTTTGGGTTATGTGTATGTCAAACGTTAGATTGTTGTCAGTTATTACTCCTAGGAGTTTAGTGTCAGTTGTTGGGGTGATTGAGGTATTGTCCTTGGAGTTTGTGGTGAAATCATTATTTAGTGCAGGAGCTCTACCAGTACTGAAGAGAAGTAGTTTTGTTTTTTTCCGATTGAGGATAAGTTTAATGCTAGAAAACCATAATTCAACCAGAGTAAAGTTGTGCTCTGTTATTGTTTGAAGTTTGCTTAAGGTTGGGGCGGGGCGCATGTGATAGTGGTGTCATCTGCATATTGCACTATAGAGGCAGAGGGAGAGGTGGCAACTGTCTGATTTGTAAATATGTAGAACAGTGAAGGACCAAGTATGGAACCTTGAGGGACTCCTATGGATGCAGGTAGAAGGGAGGATAGCTGGTCCTGCCAAAGAACTGCTGTTGGCAGCCTGATAAATAGCTGTTGAGCTTTCAGGTCACTTAACGTATGGTGTGAACTTGGAAGCCAGGTACTTTTGCATGATGTTTCTGTGTAAGATGCCTGATAAGTCTGAATGTAAATGGTCAGGACTTTGCTAATGTAAGGCATTCCTGTCTGAGTTTAGAAGTAGTTTATGTCCTTAAGCGTCCATGTCAGACAGTCACTATAGCTGATAAAAAAGAGAGATTTTCTTTTAGAACATTACTAGGGAGTCAGAACTGGAAAGGTTTCCAGCCTAGCTGTTCTACATGTTAAAGCTTAGTGTAACTGATGAGAAACTTTACATGTTTTTATGTTTTGGTTATTACTTTAAGAATGATACATCTTTAAATATGACATTTTGATCCTCTTAAAGATGAGTAATGAGTCACTTCTTATGCATTTGTTTTAGATTTTTCTGCATGAATGTTGGTAATTCTTAGTTGATAAAGTTGTGTAAGTAATTTATTAGCTCTAAGTGAATGCACCAAGAAGCTTGGTAGCTGAGACAGTGGTATATTTTTTTTTTACTCTGTTGAAAAAGTATTGCTTTTTAGCTTAGTCTCAGGTTATAGGTATAGTGTTACTGTAGTAGCATTTAATCTATAGTTATCTGATTAATCTGTAACTTTTTGGCCAGGAATGTAGAACAAGTTGTGCCATGTGTAATGCATATCAAAATGACATTCGAGGAAGAAATGTTGAGTGTCAGTATACCGAGTACCAGACCATTCATTTAATTGACTGATCACATTTTTTTCACACTTCAAATCCACATTGTATCACCTATAAATGGATTATTATTCCTAGTTCCCTGAAATTGCAGTGGACATCAGACTGACTTGTAGAACAAATACGGATGCGAGAAGTACATTCATGTCTGCATTCTTGAAACAGGATACCCCATTTTGTCATAGTTGACAGTGGTCCCCAAGATAGAGGATTATATCTGGTCTCTGATCATAACCAGCTTGCTATATGTTTAAAGCATGGATGCCCTGAAGTTCCATGTAGAATACACATAGTAAGGGTGACAGTATTATACCATCAGCCTGTCCACTCTGGAATGGTAGTGTGCGTTTGGTATAAGCTGGCTGGAGAGACTGTTCGTACTCTGAGGAGGAGATGTAGGTGTTAGACTCCATGTCCAGGATTGTAATTTTTTTACAGGCAAAAAAGAGGTAAAACTGATTAATAGCTGGAAGTATGTGAAGAGGAAAGGTATATTTTGCAAATTTCATGTTTGAAAATGTACATTTAAGGAAGTTGTACTTATAGAAGACGAACACCACCATGACTGATTTTGTGTTTCATAATCATTATATGTGGATATGTGAAGGTGGATTTACTGAAATGAACATTTTCTGTCCATAAAGCTATTTGATTTATAACATGAGAATGTGAAAAAGAATTAAAAAATGCAAAGGTAGGTTTAGATTAGTAGTCAGTGGGAATGAGTTAGAAAGTCATAATTCTTTGTACTGCGTGGAGCTTTGTGTGTTCCATGTTCTACCAGTTGCACAGAAGAAAAAAGTGTACCAGTGTGGTGTTTTGCTAGATTCCTAAGCCTTTGAAAGGTGGTGAAATACTTAGTGCTGCCAAAGAGACAACAAGCAGAAACAGTGTCCCTCTGAAGGACAAAGGACTTTCAAAGCTGTTAGATATTTCTTTCTGCCATCCATTTATATGTGTGGTAGAGCAAAGTATACAACAGCTTTTAAAGTTCTTTTACCTTCTGCTGCTGCTCCTTGACAGCCAGATCAGTCATTTTGTTAGTCCCTAGAACAAGACCCAATCAGAATAGTGCTTAGGGGTGCTTAACAAAAGCTTGTTACACACTTCTGACATACAATAGGTACTTAACAAGCTCATCTTTTTCTTGTTATTGGATTGCAATTGCAGCATTCTGTATAATGCAGAGAGGTTAGGAATTTAGAATATTTGTACAATTGGGAACTCAAACATGTAACATCCAGTCCACACTGCCCAGAGTCCAGTGGACAAGTTGTGAGAACTTTCCAGGCATGAAGAAACTTGTAAGAAAGAACTGTTGTATAGCAAAAGCTGTGAAAAGTATCATATCATAGTTTGAGTAAAGGAATAGTTCATTGCAGCATTTCCTAATTCTATCACCACCTCATCTGTTAATGGCCAGAAGGTTGAAAAATAAATAACGTAATTCAGCTGCATTTCTAAGGCATGAAAATTACCACAAAGTAAAAGCAATCCTAGAAATAAATTAGAAGACCGAATTAACTGTTGTAACCAACTCTGTAAAAGGCTACCTGAATTAGAGGATGGCAGTGTAAGAATTCAGAAAATATGGGAAAGTGTACGTTAGCAGTCAAACCAAGTTCCTATGTTCATGGAGAAGATGGAAAGCTGCATAGAAGAAATTACAGACAAGACATGCATACAAGGCAGATATGATGAGGATCAGTAAATGCTGCAGCCAGTCCTTTCACAGGGAAGTGGAGACTGAGAACTGACAGCCAGGAGCTGCACAGAGACTTTTTAAGTCTTGTCTTCATATAAGCTGTAATCTAGCAAGAACGGTCTCAAAGCATGCTCGTGTTGAAACATAAATAGTTTTATTAACATTTTCCAGTTAAAGACCATTGATACAGATATACATTTTATATTTCATAAAGGTAGGCATTACATGCTGTATATACCTTTAATACTGATGAGGTAGATTGAAGTAACTAGTCATTTGCATGTCTTGATATATGTGGGACACACTTTTATTAGAAAAGTCTTATTTGAATTATAAACCTCAGTAAGGCTAGATTATACAAATCCGTTGCCTCTGTTTAAATGCTGTGCAGATACTACACATTGCAGTAGCATCAGATACATTTTTCAAAAGTGACTGTTTAGGGGTCAATAGTACACCAAATAAAATGTTTTATTTTCATTCCAGGGGGGTGTAGGAGCAGCAGAAGCAGTTATATTTTGAGTGTTAATGATGTAGAAGGTTATGGAAGTCACAGACGAAAAAAAGGTAATTAGACTGCCAAAGCTTGGTCTAACTGTCTTCATTCAAATAGCATTCCCTTTCTAGTTCAAATGGAAGTTTTTGCTCATAAGTAAGGAAGAAGCATGTCTCAGATAACATGACCTACTTAAAAATAATTTTTCATTTTTTAATTAATGGAGAAATTCTGTTTACGGATTGATTCTTCAGATTGTAAACTTGGGTTGTTTAAAATAAGTCTGTTATGAAAAGAGCAGGCTAGTAAGAAGAGTAATGCATAAAAAACGTTGCCCAGTTTGTAATGGGCAGCCATGTCACTTTTTTCAGGGATTAACATTGATATTCTCAGCAATCTGACAAAGATCTAAGCATTGGGCAGTACAAGTGCATTGTCATAAGTTAGTGTCACTACCTTATGGTTCTCTAGTTCATTTCTCAGCAGGAATGCTTGTGTGCAGAGTTTGCAAACCTTCCCTTCGTTTATGCTGGTTTTAACTCATTCCCTCCAGTAAAACTCTGACACGCTTCTAATGGCCATAGACTAACCTTTTTGATCAAATCAAAATATGTCCTATTTCATACATATGTTCATAACTCTGGAGCCATAATGATTAGTAATTGTAAATGGCAAACTTGAAGCACATACTATTTTTATAGTGGAAGTACTCTTTGAGTTATAGTTCACAGTAAATACAGTAGCTATTAAATTTTCTAATATGTTGTAAACAACGTAGAATATCTCTTCTACTACTTAAGTTGTTACTGTGAGTAACAATTTGTTCATCCAGCTGCCAACTTTCATATGAGGCTAAGCAGTTTTGTCTGTGTCATTTGGTTGAGATACTTTGGGAAATATATTTAAATCAGTATAAATAAATATGCGCTCAGCAATTAATATACATTTACCTGCATTAGACAACTGCCAAGTTGTTGTGTCTTTCGGCTTATCCTGGTTAGGGGTCGCCACAGCGGAACACCGGTCCACTAATGTTTGGTAGTGGATTTTTATGTGCTGAGTTACCAGCCCTGACGCACAACCTTCAACGAAGGCACGCCCATTCACGCATGCCTCCACACAGAAGACGCTCTAGCTGAGAATCAAACGGGACAACGTCTTGCTGTGAGGCGACAACGCTACCGTAGCACCACTACCGCGGGTATTAGACAATTGCCAAGTATTATTGCATTTGTATTGTCCATTATGTAACCTTTAAGGTAAAATCTTTCATTAACTTGTATAAGCCATGTGTGACACTGCCAGCCCAGCTATCTGGAATTTTATAAATCATATGTCATTTGTGAATAGTAATATGATTCATATGCTTGTCAGCTACTCAGGGGAGGGACATGAAGCACTGGTTGGACAGAGAGGGTGTTGGAGGTTTTGGCCTGACCACTTGGTTGAGATCTTAACCCTGTAGCTGTGCCAGTGGGGAGTTTTACTGGGGATCTGGAGAAAGCGGGAAAAACCAACCCCAAAACTGACTGTGATCTCTGTGTGGTCTTAAGAGAAATTGTACTTTACTGTGTGTCTACTTCTCATCCTCCCAATGTGTACGTCCCTCACTGGTGCTAGTGGTGAGGATTGAGGCTCCTTCATAACTGGGCCAGTGCAGGGGGCGTCACAGCATAATGTTGGAATTGATGTAAAAATGAATAAGCAATTCAGATGTCTCCAGGTGTCAGTAGGTTGTAACTAGAGAAACACCTGGAGGTATCACTAGACTTTAATAAGTTAATTGGTTGAAGTGCTTTCCGGCGTCATCCCATAGATGTGCTGTAAGTTAATTGGCGCATGCATGTGTGAGTGAGTATACCCTGTCCAGGATTAGTTTCTTGGCTTTAAGTATATTGAGTGCTCAAATAGTCCCCAGCCCCCCCACAGCTTTAAATTAGATTAAGCATGTAATCTGTGATTGAGTGAATGATTTGACGTCTCTGAAGCTTTTTGTGTCTAATGCTAAGAGCCCTCGACCAGTAGAGGGTGAGCATAGTTTCACGTTTTGGGATAAGTAGACCACTTTAGCTGTCCCTCTGTGTTGCCTGTTTTAAAGTCAGTATGTTGAGATAAGTTACAGCTGACTGCTCTTCCAGGCGTTTCTGCATTTACCTCCTACTGTGCCTCTAGTGGTCAAATGTTGCTTGTTCATATTAGTATTAATTCCATAACCATGCCACATACAAAGTATGAGCATATTTTATGTTGAAGCATACATGATGGCAAACACAGTTGTACTGATATGTGACCTCTAGCAACAAGTATCTGTTAGAACTGTAAGGTGATAACTTCATTTTTTAAAGATTCGATCAACACCCACTGGGAATTAAAGGTACATGCTCTAAAGAGCTGTACTGGAGGGAAAGAATTAAGGGCTGTATCTAACCAAATCCCAAGCTACTTGAAGTAGAAGACATGCTAAGCAGTGCATTGGCTGCATATACCTTATTGATTGGTTGAGCAGAAGTAAGCTGCTTTTCTGTACGAGATACTAGTGGGTGTTTTTTTTTCCATGTATACACAATAAGCGTCTTTGATAGAAGCAAGTTACATGTTTTTAATTAACCTTTAGAGTGGATGCAGTGTATAGAACATTGTTCCTAGGGACAAGCAGAACCAAATCAACATTATATAGAATGGCAATAACCTTGTCAGATTTAACATCAGAGAATCCCTTTGACATCCCAGACACAGATTTTGAAAAGAAAAAAAAAATTTTTTTTGGTCTGCATTGTAAAAAAACCTTTTTTCCCATGGGCAAGCAGAAACAAATCAGCAGCATATAAAGTGGCATTAACACTGTTATCTCTAACATCAAGGAATCTCCTTGATGGGTCTCTTAGTTATGGTCACCTTTTCCACTTATCAGAATTTGTCAGGTTTTTATTTATTTTTTTGGTAGATCCCGTACTTAGGGCTAATGGTTGCCATGACGTAATGTGTATATTATACACACATACCTGTTCCCAAAGCTCATCAGTTCATTCTGCCACTTGTACAGCTGAGTTCATGATCATAGTTATTGAAGTTTGTGCTTTGCAGATTTACCACAATTCAATGTGGCTGTTAAATTAGCAGTCAAAACCCACACCAGCATTGCACCAGCTTTCTAAGGGAGGAGAATGACATTAAGCCCTGCCACAAGTGCCAAACGTTCCCTCCTGCCACTCATCATTTTAGAGGAAAGATTTGGTTTATCTCCTGACCAAAAAGATAATGATGTGTTTGGTAGCCCATCATGAAGAGACTTTTGGAAAAAATCCTGTTTATAGTGCCTTGGTATAAGTCAAAGCTTTGTGACAAGGACTGAAGCTCAGAGGGTATACTAGGGCCTAGCTCTCCTGGAGGTATTTATGTTTTGGAAATATCCTTCAATTCCCTACAGTACTGTACTTGTCCTTAACTAGAAAGAACAAAAGCCTCTACCAGTTCTCTGCCTGAGTAGAGGAAGAGTGGGCTGATTGCAGAAGGCATCCTCTCTCTCATTTTGGGGATGAATTTCTGAGTACTGGCACTATTGTTTGATTGGTTGTTGTTTGAAGCTAACAACCCTGTCTTTGATATTCAAAAAAGTAGTTATAGATAACTCAACATTAAGGTACTGTGATAAGAATAAACTATTTGTGTTGCACTTGCCAGCCACAGTGTACAGAAGGTATAATCTTACAAGTGAATAGACCAGATGTCTGTGGGTCAGGAGCATTTACAAATGCAAAAAATGAGATGCATTGATATAGAAAAGAAGCTGTTAGTGTATGGCTATGAGAAATTCAGTGAATATATCTATGATAAAAACAAGTTCAGATTGAAACAGACCACTGACATTTGATAGTCTTTTTATACAGGATTAATCAAGATTACAGAAGATCGAAACTAACCTCATAGCAAAATTAATTTAAAATGGGTGGCGAAAGCCAAACACACTCTGGCTAGGCTTATAAATGCCCTAGGGCAGATAGCCTAGTATGAACCTATGAACCTAAGATGATGCTTAATCTTCAGAAGTATGATCTGAAAGTAAAATACAGACCAAACAAAGAACTACACACAGCAGATGTATGTTTACCAGAGATGCATGAAGAACTGTAAGAACAACAACTAGAAATACTTTGAGTAATATCTAAAATAATTTCAGATGCATACCAGTTTTGACTTTGAAATAGTGAAAGAATAGCCTGAGCAAAAGTCTTCAGTAAGGCAAAAAATAATTCTGATTTCATTATTTTTGTCAGTTAGGGTCAATCCAAATATAACAAGTAGTATAGAGATATGCCATCTGCACTGCCCTCCATAATAACTGTACAGAGGAAGGGATTTTTAGATTGTTCACAGATGAGCAGGTATATATTTGTTCCAGTTCAAAGTATGTCGTTTGTGTGGACTGTTCCACATTCTCCAAATGCCAAAACTGATATACACACTAGTATAACTGTGATTAATTCATTAAAGTTTATATTCCTGAGACATGGGCTTCCAAATGTTGTCATATCTAATAATGACCCGAATCATGAAAGTCAGGTGTTCAGAAGATTTATACTGGAGTAGAAATTCACACATGTAATGTCCGGTCCTCAGTGTCTGCACTTCAATGGACAGTTGTAGCTGTGTACAAAGTTAAGAAATGTGAGAGAGCTGAAGTAAACACTGTGATGATTGTCCTGTCGTAGTTTTAGAAATGTAGGAATATTCTGCTAAATCATTAGTACCCCCATGAACTTCTTCATGTTGGCATTTAACACCCTCTGGGGACCACTCCATTAAAACAAGTTTGACTCTAGCTGCTTTCCCAATAGAGATTTTCCACATCCATTAAACTTTTTTTTCTCCCTGTTTGTCCCATCAAATAACAGAGTTCACATTTGCCAGTAACCCTCCCATCTTTTTTTCCCTCTGTAGTCTAATGGAAGCTTAACAGCCTGCCATCCTTCTATTATTGCCTTCCACATTTGACATTTTTCCTCCTGATAATGTGTACCTGTCTAGCTTCATTATTTTCCTTCTTTTTGAGTTTCACTTGTAATGTCTGCTTTTTGTTATCCTCCACTTTGCTGAGTTTCTGTCCTTCCTCAGGTTACATCTCTTCCATCCTCCACCTTCTTCCCTTGCTCTTCTGTCTTCAGTTATTACTGTTTCTATTTTTTATTCACTATCCTTCCATGCAACCTGCCATTTTAATAATTTCTATTCTAACAGTGTTGGGGATGTGCATAGATAGATCAACAGTTAACTTCATTTCCCTCCAACGTGTAGCTGTATCTTACTGCTGACACCCCCTGCCACCTTGGGACAAGTCTCAGTTGTGTTCACCACCATGTGGTGTCCTGCTTGACCAGACATAGCTGCAGAAGCTGTAAAATGTCCAGTCAGCTGGGAGTGGAGCCGCTGGAGAGCTGTTGCTACAGTGCAGCCAACTCTGTGGCTGATGTACATGTAGCTAGAGGCCCTATTACTGCATACTGGCAGTCTATTAATGGGCCAATGCATGATATGAGCCATAGTGTAGAAGCACTGCCACCCATACAAGGTAACAGAGATGTACAAGTCCTTCTAGCCTACCTAATCTGGCTCCATTTTTGTGCTCTGGTCTTCATTGGAAATGTCCCACCCATACCAGCATGTTATCTAGTGGCTCCTGCGAAGAGTCAGGCAAAGTATAGCCTTGACATTCCTCCGTATCCCCATACCAGCTCCTACAGGCACCCAAACCACTAATTGAACTCGGGTTGCCTAAGTTTAGTCGGGGCTTTATCTGTTTATGCCAGCAGATATGGCTTTTTCTGCCACTAATCATGCTTCTTTCTTTAATTTGATTCCCTTCTACTATCTGAGTGCTAACCTTTTCTTCTTTTATAGTTTGTCATGTTTTGCCATTCCTCCCTCCCTTCTTTGTTCACTGTCTTTGTCCTTCACTGCCCATTTTCTTCACTGCCCTTTGCCTCTCAACTTGTTCCCACCTGTTTTTCTGTGTCCTAGCCTCCTGTGGCCCTCATGGTTTATATTTGTACCTCATAGCTGTCTGAGCATTCTTCTAGAATGCTCTTACTAGCTTTCCACAGTCTTTTGCTATTGTTTGCTTAGCCCCCGTTCCCCCTTCCTTTCCCCTGCTTTTTGTTTCCCTTACTCCTGTCTTTCATTGTCCCTTCATGTCTCTGCTTATTTCCTTGTTCTTTCCATATTGTCTCCTTGTTTTCTCTTACTCATTTTCCTTTCTCCTGTCTAACTTCTTTATACTTTTCTTCCTTAATGCTGAAGTTCCCATCTTTCCTGTCTCCCATTCTGGCTTTTGTCCATTGTTCATTTTGTTTCTTTGCCTTCCCCTTTTCCTTATACTTGTCTATGACTGTGCTGCTTCTTGTGACATACATTCTACCTTGCTTCTTCACTTGCCTATTTTCTCTACTTTTCACCCTTAACTAACACTCTAGCCTCACACAGAGCCACCCACAATGCTCTGATCTGAGTACAAGTAGGGACTAGAGCATCCCTCTGCCCTAGCCTTATTTCCTAGTGTCAACAGGTGCTGTTTTGAGTGGTGATAGCAGTGGTGACTGCCAGTCTTTTTGCTCTGCTCTGCCTGTTTGTGTGTCTTCTTTGCAAAACTTGATACTCTGTCATACACACAACTAAGCCTGCGTTCCCTTTCAGCTTGTGCCTAGATTCTTGTCTGTAGTTTGCAGATAGCTCTTACTGTTAGGTGTAAATATCCACTTCACAGGTGGAAAAAGGTGGTTTAGACCTTTGAAGACTTTTCTCATTCTAACAAGGTGGCACTGCATAAATGAGGAATGTAAGCTACTAGCAGTGTTGTGGTGGCAGAAAAGTAATGCTTAGTTTATATTTTTCTCTCTGATAAATAAATCACCTTTTTTTTTGTTCTTTAACTAAATGAGCTTTGTGAAATTGATGTACATGTGCCTTGTCTTTCTCTCTGCAGCTTTTAGATAGTGATCAAGAGCTCTATCGTAATTTTCCCTTGGTTATTTCTGAACGATGGCAGCAAGAGGTTGCAGAGACTGTTTTTGATGCTGTCAACACTGACACAGACAGAATAGAAGCCAGGAAGAAGGCCAAGAAGCAGCTTGGAAATGAAGAAGGTAAGTCTTTATCTAATGAGAAGTGGCCCGTCTTCAGTAACAAACAAGATGGTTTGCTGCAGGCACTAGGACAGCTCGATTCCTGCAACTTTTTCATAGATTTTATCAGCTGGTACCAGTGATGCGTTGCAGCTCCCAGCTGTCCAATTCTTCATTTTCTCACATTTAGTGCAGAAGTAATGAATATCCTCTTGGAATATACTCAAATGTTTTTTTTTTCAACTCAAGTTTGCTTGTGGCATCATTTCCTTCCCTATTGCTCTGGTACATTTTTTAACTACTATTTTTTTTTTTTTTTTTTTTTTTTTACAGTTTGCCTTGATTATCAATGTGCAGTCCCCACAACTTCTCCCTTTTGGCTGCACAATGCCCAGATCTTAGTTCAAGGAGTGTATCTTTGTCTTATACCCTGTGACTATCGCTCTTCAAGCTTTTGTCTTCCCTATGTGAATCTTTATTTATCCACTTACATATACATACTGCAGCCTTGAAATGCAAACCCAACTTTTCTTTCTTCCAGAAGAAATTTATTTTGAGTCAAAACAAATTTTGTTTTCTTTCCCCATTTTGTTTTATGGTTTTGTCCCCTAAAGGCTTCCATGCCTATCCTTTCCAAGATTTACATTAATTCCATATCTTCATGTTTTAAACTGAAGGGAAGATGTGGAATAGATGTAGCACACATTTGTTCAATCAAAGGATCATTTACATCAATACTGGGCAGTAGAGGCACGTAGGGAATGTATGTAGGTTCTGAAGGTGTCTGAATGCTTTATGAGGTATTAGAATATGTTATGTGGGGGAAAACTTAAAGCAGCAGCAGTCATAGTCTGGAGATTCAGGATAGTTTCTTAGTGCAAGTATAAGATGAATCAGGAATCCAGGGTGTTGAGAGATTGCAGGGGAAGCAATACAGACTTATAAGAAATGGATAGATTATGAATAATGACATGAAACATGAATGACTGGCAAGTCAAAATAAAGAAAATATAATGACTTAAGCAAAACTTTGGCATATATATACAAGAAACATGTAATGAAACAAGACCACAAACATTTAACCAAGGTGAGTGGAATGAGAGGTTACAGTTCACAAATGGAGGAGAGCAGCAGAGGAGTGCAAACCCTTGTTTAAAAGAAAAAAAAAGAATGTGAGTTTATTTGTGAAGAAGAAATAGATTAAAAAGGTAGATGTAATAGCGGGTCCCTATCATGTAGTCTAACTTTTACAAGTTCAAACCACATATGGTCGAGACCATAAGTTCGAATTTGTAAAAGTTTGAGCTTTTGAATGGAAATCTCCATAAGTGGAGGTTTCCATCTTTTTCAATGTGGTGTGATCTCGGAGTTGGTATATTTAAGTAGCGAGGGGGATGCAGTGGGGGGGGCTTGCCCCCCTGCTTACAACAATTTTTTTTGTTGTCCACCCCCCCATTATCGAAGTTGTGTAACTTCGAACATAATGGTTCGACCATTAGGTGTTCGGAGTTATGGAACTTCGACTGTGTGATATAGACCCATAATAGCTGGGGGGGGGGGGGGGGCAGTGAATGTAAATGTATTCCACCTAAAAAAAGGAAAGAGAACTAAAAGCCATTTTGAGGGAGATAGTGACACATCATCAGGGTCTGATAATGATTGGGGGGAGACTTGGATTTAATCACAGATGTACAAGATGTGTTGGCAGGGCCTGAGACACAATATAGAATAGACTAGGTTTCAAGATTCTTAGAGAGGCATATGAAAGTGTTTGGCCAGGAAGACATTGCTGGTGAAGATGAGCTCAGTGATAACTTTAGATATAGTTCCCAGCAACGTGGGAATTTGGCCAGATTAAACAATTTTTTTTGTATCTTTGGAACATATGAATAAGGTCTGTGGATATGAAACACATCCTATAACGCACTTTAACCATGCATGTTACACTTTAGAACATTACACACAGGAAGTGAATTAAAACACTGGCGCTTTCCACTCCTGAGTGTGTCATCCTTTGTATGACATATCAAAGCAGGATCCCACCTGCTTGAGTATGTGCTTGCTCAGATGGATATAAAAGAGCCCACGACACCACACCTATTGCAAAGAGATTGGATCATTTAAATATGTACAAGTATATTGACAAATATATACTCATTACTATAGCCACATTTTTACAGAAAATTTACATCAAATTTTCATTCATTCATTCTTTTCAACATTTCCATATCAGATGCATATAGACCCTCCAACTCCTTTTTTCTATAACCACAACGTAATTTTCTTGCTATAATTGGGATAAGCTGATTTCCATTAAACATAATTTCATTTAATCTTTCATTCCAAATAGTCCAAGTAATACAAAACATTTTCTTGTCCAAACTTTTAGCATATTCCTTACTTAATCCCTCATAAATTCTGTATTATATCTTATCCATATTTAATTTCTTATAATCTTGAATTTCATTCAAGATATTTTTATCTGTTAATTTTTCCTATAATTTTTGTACTCTTGTTACTTATCAGAAAAACATGATCTGCAGTCTCTACTTCAAGTTCACTACAGAAAAGACACATTCTTTCATTTACCATTTTATACAACATGTTTCCCTTCATTGGCAATCTGTTATTTGTAATCTCCGTAAAAAATCTTGACAGTCCATATTTTTCATGCACCGTTCATTCTTTGTTTTATAGCTTTAATTTTCTCTTCTGCCAAATGCTTCCATGGGTTTACACAAAAATGTTCTGTGATTGTTTTTATACCATAGTTTCCTATTTATTTTCAATGTTTCTATATTTAATTTTCACATTTTTATCTTCTCTTGATAATTTTTTATTTCTACATTGTCTTTCCCTCTTATTCAGTTATAATTTTAAAGATGCCCTATAAACTACGGGATTCAATAAGCTCAGCCCCCCCCCCAATTATCCTTATCCATATACAACACCCCTCTACTCACTGAATTTAATCTAGAACCCCAAATGAATGTAAACATTAATCCAATAAATTGTTTTACATGTCTTTTTGGCATCATGTGTATGCTGTTCTTCCCATCCATGTAGAATTTATCAAATGTACTTTTTTCCTGTATGGTAGTTTTTATCTACACCATATAATACTAATTTGTCTTAATTGTTTTAAAATATCTTCCATTATTCCTTAACCATTTTTAATCAACCAAATATTATTCCTAAAACAGATATTTCTTCTATTCTGCATTTAATACTTTTCCACATTTCTTCTCATCCAAATCCTTGTTTTTTTCCTCTGTTTAATAACATTTCTGTATTTTAACTATTATGTGCATTAAAATTGATTGTTCCATCATTTTACTTTCCTTGGTCACAAGAATAATGCCAGCATAAGACATGATAATTGGATATTAAACACCTTCACACTTGTATATACCTTGCTTTCTTTATGTTTTTGTTTATTTTTTTACTGTACAATTCATAACTATCATGAATAAACTACTCATTGGACAGCCTTGTTTTAATCCCCTGTTCATCTCTATCTCTTCAGTTAACCAACCATTAATTAGAACTCTTATTTTACTATGCCTGTACACTCATTTAATTACATGCAACCATTTACTAAAATTATATTCTTCCATTGTCTTCCATAATATACCATGGTTTATCATGACAAAAACTTTATTTATAACCCCTACTAAAACTTTTGCTCTTTTATTATTTTTTTAATGTCATCTACTATTTTTCTAACATCCATTAACATTAATCCTTCCTGACATCCTTTTTCTTTAATACTGCCTGTTTAATATACTATCGTCTAACACCTCGTGTATCTTATTTTGTGTTCTTATTTGTATTATTTTCATAAATATTTTATAGTCTGTATTATCTAATACAACTGGCCTCCAGTTAGTAATTTCAGCCTTCTCTCCTTTCTTCTATATAAATTTTATACCACTACTACATACCTGTGTATAACAAATGTTTAATAATGCCCTTTCAGGTTATTAATTATCAGACCCATATAAACAGGCATATTTAAGCCCTTGTTTCACAGGCTATTTCTGACCTTCCTGATTCTGAAGGGAAGTCCTTGGCCCTTTCTTTACTGGGCTCATCTTTTCAAGTAGCCTGCCACAGTATTAAATATAGATCTGTAGTAGTTGACTTCATTTGGTCATCAACCTGTGGGTTACGGATCCATATCGGATCCGACTTGGCCACATAACTAGCATCTGATCCAAGCTCCAAACTCCTCCCCTTACCCATAATGCCCCCTGTCTCCTTCCTCCCTTCAGAGCTTGTTTGCCGCTGAAAAAATAAGCATCATGGTCTGAGTTCTGAACATTTTTTCTGGGTAAGTGTGTCTTTTTTGGGCCCTTTTCTCTTATCTTCCTAACGCTACATTCTACCTTCCTGCATGTGGTCGTCGGTTAAAAAAAAAAAAAAAAAAAAACCCTCTTCTCCCTTCTGTTCCTTTCTTTAACTACTTGTGTGTGTGTGTGTGGTTTTGTGGGCCTGTCTTGGGAGTATGACCGATACCCCAAAACTAGGTTATATGAAGTGCACAGAGTGTGGCCTTAAGCTCTTCCCAGCCGATGGCCACACTCTTTGCATGTTATGTCTAGGGGCTGCTCATCTGCCTACCTCCTGTCATATCTGTGCAGGGTTTAACCCACGGGCACTCGAGGACAAGAGGGATAAGCTTATTTTTGAAGGATTTACTTCCCTCCTCGGGGACGGTAGCCCCTGCATCCCCACCTTCAGCATCGGCCTCAGCTTCTTCCCCTTCTCCGGCCACTGGGACTGAAACTCCCGCCAAGAGGCCCGGGGAAGGAGAGAAGCTGAAAAAAGATAGGCCTAAGAAGCAGTTGCCTGACTGCTCAGCTCTTGCAGGGCCTCTGCCAAAAAACCAAGCCAGCAACCAGACCAGGATCTCCTCAGCTCCATTCTCCCCGGTTTTCCCCTGAGCCGGAGGAGTCACAGATCTGGTCTCCCATTTGGGCTTCCCCTCATCGGCACTCCAGACCGGTATCGGTAGTCTCCTCCTCCCACTTCACCTGGAGCCTTAGTGAAGCGGAGATGGATAGGATGATGAAGAAGTTCATCCGCACCCAAATCCAGATGGGCATCTTGCCTGCCCCCTCTCCCTCTGGAGCGGGGAGCTCACAATTTTTCTTTACCCTGATTACTCCTTCTCCGATCTGTCATTCGGTTTTGGAGCCCTTGGATCCAAGGACCCTTGGGGTTGAGGTGTCAGCGCCCGATGGTACCTTGTCCCTTGATGCCGACCATTGCCTTGAGCATGTTGGATCTGAGCTCTCGGAGTTGTAGCCTTGGCGTCGGATCCGAGGGGTTGCTGTCAGCTCCGAGTGTGTCGGAGCGTAGTCTTCCCCTTGGCATCTTGGCTCCTGGAGTCTCAGCTCTGACTCCCCCATCGGGTCAGAGGGGGATGACTCCTACTGGCACTTCTTAGGATGTCTGTTTTCTTTCGGCCTTTGCTGTGGTGGAAAGTGTTCTCTCGGTGTCGTTGAGACCCTTGACCATCTCATCATCGGACTCTGTCCCGACTCCCTCTGTTTTGGGTACAGCATCGACCATCCTGCCATCTCGGGGACAGCCTGCTGCCAGTTTACCTCAGGAAGCTCCCGCTTGGGAGCAGCAGGACATTCATGAGTCCTCCCCAGAGATCCCCACTGAGGAGATCTCACGCAAACGGACGTGCAAAAGGAGGCACTTGGACTCCCCACATGAGTTTGTTACCAAAGACACTGATTTGGAGGGAGGGGGAGGTTCCCCCCCGGTCACTCTCCCAAGGATGTCTCCTTTAGAGACATTATGGAACTCCTCCGCCAAAGGGGGGGGGGTGGTCTTCCCAAAAACCAACTCAGGATGAGTCAGTGTTCCTAGAAGCATTCAGTGCAGGCCCATCTACATCCTGGATGACTCCTCCCGCTGATCCCTTAGTGGATCTTATAACATCTCGGGCATGGAAGGAACTGGACACGGTGGAGCCCATCCCAAAGCACCCAGACAAAGTTCTTAGCCCCCCTACGGATAAGACATATTTGAACAAAGCGTCTCCAGTTGATGCTATGGTGGTGGCAGCTGCCACTAAAAAAGAGTTCACTCAGGAAAGCTCTTTGGTCCATCCTCCTGACCGAGAGTCAAGGACGATGGATCGATTTGGGAACCAGGTGTACTCTTCAGCCACCTTGTCAATAAGAGTACTGAATTAGATGGCACATGTGATTCGGCTGCAGTGAGACCTAGTGAAGGAGATTGCTGAGTTGGCCCCTGAGTCAATGTTGGCGGGAGACAAGAAGACGTTTACCGCTTGAATGGCCACTCTGAAGTCAGTCGCTAACACATCCATGAGTCTCCTTTCCCATGCTACCAAAGGAGCTGCTGGGGCTGCTGGTACAGGTGTTGCCATCAGGCGACACGCCTGCCTCCGGCTATGTTATTTCTCTGAACCCTTTAAGGCATCATTCACTAATGCCTCGTATGACGGTTCTTCCCTGTTTGGGAAGTCGATATGCGACACTTAGGTCCAGAGTGAGAAGGACAGGAAGACACTGCCATCGGGATCCGCTTCTCCTCCCCTCAAAGATCCTTTTCTAGGAATCAGCAAGGGGCTATGAAGATGTTGTTCCCGAAGTTTCAGGCATTTCCCCGGGATACTCAAGATCCTTTTCTAGGAATCAGCAAGGTGCTAAGAAGATGTTGTTCCGGAAGTTTCAGGCATTTCCCCGTGATGCTCAGGACTCACCATCCCCTAGATGCAGAGGGGGTTATGATAGGCAACATCTTAGAGGCAGAAGGGATCCGAAAAATGATGGGTCTTGAGACCCATTCTTGGACAGACCCGGGCAGCAGCCCTGAAGGGCTGCCCGACTGCTCCTCCCTGGAGGCAGTCGGGGGCCAGTTTTCGCTACACCCAACGAAATGGGAGTCCATAACAACAGATCGTTGGATGTTGCAGATCATGTCCAATGGCTATTCAGTTCCATTCATTGAACCACCCCTTCAACTGAAACACCTCCCGGACGTTCCACCCACGCAAAGGGAGGAAGCAGCTCTAGAAATAGAAAAGCTGCTAATAAAAAGAGTCCTCCAAACTGACCTCTCCCCCCCCGACCAGTCCGGATCAGGCATTTATTCCAGGTTCTTTTTAGTGCCAAAGAAAACTGGGAACCTAAGACCCATTTTGGATCTATCCACCTTGAACCTGTTAGTTGCCAAGACAAAATTCCGGACGGTCACACTTCAATCCACACTTCAATCCCTCCTGCCCTTTCTGCAGGCGAATGATTGGGCATGCTCGATCGACCTCCAGGACCCGTACTGCCTTATCAAGATGGACAGGCGCTCTCGGAAGTTCCTCTGCTTCTGGCTAGGAGCCAAACATCATCAGTTCAGAGCCCCTCCCTTTAGTCTCACCACACACCCCCAGGGTGTTCACCAAGGTGATGGCAGTTGTAGTGGCTCACCTGAGGCTTCAGGGTATTCAGGTCTTCCCTTACATGGAAGATTGGCTCCTCACTGCCCCTTCCAAGCATCCGCGTTTCAAGCCAGGGATTATTTCTTCTCACTAGCACAGAGGCTGAGCATCACCATCAGTCTCAACAAGTCATCACTGGCCCCTGTTCAGATCTTAGACTTCATTAGGGTTCGGTTAGACACTATCCAGACAAAAGTTTTCCTTAACCCAGAGAGGATTCACAGCCGAAAGATACACGTTCTTTACATCCTTCAAGCCAAATCTCCGACAGCAGAAGTGGTACTGAGGGTGTTGGGGTCTGTGGCGGCCACGATCAACCTGCTACCCTTAGTGCGCCTTCACACCCGGATTCTTCAGTGGACCCTTGCTGTTCAATGGTCCTTGTTAGATCTGCCATTGTCTCATTCTGTTCGAATCTCCTGAGTATGCAGGGACTCTCTTCGGTGGTGGATTCATTTCCCAGATGTAGTCAAGGGACGTCCCTTTTTCCTGTCATTTCCCAAACCTACTATGACCATGGATGCCTCCCAGTTGGTGGGGGGGGGGGCACTGCTCGGGCAGGACAGTTCAAGGCACGTGGTCCCTTCAGAGACCAGTTTGCATATCAATGTCTTGGAGATGAGCGTGGTGGTGCTTGTGTTGCAGGCTCTTCATGCCCATCTTCCTCTGGGGATGGTTGCTGTCCAGACAGACATGTTGTTGGTCTGATACATCAACAAACAGGGGGGAACCAGATCCTACCCCCTTTGTCACGAAGCCATGAGTGTGTGGGAATGAGCAATCTCCACAGACTGTTTTCTGGTGGCAACCCACATTCTGGGACTTTCCAACATTGTAGCGGACAGGCTCAGCAGATTTATCCTGATGTCCTATGAGTGGTCTCTGAATCCTTCAGTGGTGGAGCAGATCTTTCAAAAGTGGAGTCGGCCTTGCTGCAATCTTTTTGCATCTCCTTCCAACACGAAATGCAGCGACTTCTTCGCTGTGAACCCCCCCCCCCACAGGAGGAAGCCCCCAGAGACGCACTAATTCATGCTTGGCCTCCTGGTCTCTGTTATGCTTATCCTCTTCTGCCCTTGATATCAACATTTCTTCAGAAAGCTTGCAGGCTAGGGAGCTTTTTGATTCTCATCACCACATTCTGGCCTCGCCAAGTCTGGTTTCCCTCTCTGTGGTCTCACCTAGTTGTTCCACCATGGACGTTGGATCTGGTTCCGGATCTCATTTCTCATCCCTCGGGGATTCCTCTTCCAGATCTGGACAGTCTGAAGCTCACAGCTTGGCTGCTACAGTTCCCATGATTATTAGGACTCCTGGTTTATCTTCTCCCATTAAAAACATTTTCGTGGCGGCTCACAAGTCTTCCAGCAGCAGGGTATGCCGTAGTAACTGGAAATGTTTCTCACTATGGGCCTTGCAACGTGCATTGGATCCCTTTACTGCTCCAGTGTCTGCAGTATTGGAATTTTTGGCAGGGATTTTTCAGCAAGGTGCCACTTCATCCACTGTCAAAGTTCAACTAGCTGCAATTTCTAATTTTCATGTGGGGGAAAATATGATTTCATTGGCCTCTTTGCAAGGCTTTCCTTAAGGATACCTTTCTTTTGAGACCCTGGTGAAGGACTCCATGCCTCAATGGGAACTTACTTTAGTGCTTCAGGCCTTAGTCTCACCCCCCCCCCCCCCTTTGAACCTGCAGCCCTGGTAGAGTTGCAATATCTCTCCTGGAAGACTGCCTTTTCATTTGCCATTACTTCTGCTAGGAGAGTGTCAGAACTTCAACACTATCTGTCAAGGTTCCTTATATGATTTTTCATAAAGATAGAGTACTAACCCATCCTTTCTTCCCAAGGTAGCGTCAGAAGCCAATATTAATCAGACTATCAATCTTCCTGTCTTTTTTCCAAATTTTCAAAATAAAGGAGAATAAAAATTACATTTGCTGGATGTGCGTAGACAATTAGGGTTCTATTTGCACAGGACAAAAGCCTTTCGTAAGTCTGACCAACTTTTTGTTTCTTACTCTAAACCCTTTTTAGGGAAACCAATCTCCAAAGTCACGATTGCCCACATGATTTCCCAGTGTGTTATTCGGGTGTATTCCGTTAGGGGAATTTCCCCACCAGGTCAGATAAAAGCTCATTCTATCAGATCTATGGCTACTTCAGCAGCCTTTTGATCCAGGATATCGTTGGATGATATTTGTTTTGCAGCTACTTGGTCCTCATTTCATACCTTCATTTCACATTATAAATTGTACATTGTATCCAGGAACAGGGCATCTTTTGGCTCCGCCGTGCTCTGGAATATCCTTCCATGAGGGCCTCCCAGGTGTATAGTAGCTGGGGACTGTGTCCCACAGGTTGATGACCAAATGAAGTCAACTACTTCAGATAAAGAAGTTATGTACTCACCATAACATTCCATCTGAGCAGTTGTACTTCATTTGTCTTCAAGCGTCCTCCCCTTCTTCCCCCTAGCTTGTCAGTATTGTGTTGGTTATATATCTATATATATGGTAGGTAGACACCTCAGGGATGTCCTTTGCCATGCTTTGCCTCAGGAAATTTGGGTTGCCAGTAGTGGTAAGGTTTTGTTGGGTGGGGTATGTCTTATGTTTTGATTATCAGACTCGATCTGAAGGGAGGAAGGAGACAGATGGGGCATTATGGGTAAGGGGAGGAGCTTGGAGCGCGGATCAGATGCTAGTTATGTGGCCAAGTCGGATCTGACACAGATCCGTAACCCACAGGTTGAAGACAAATGAAGTACAACTACTCAGATGGAACATTATGGTGAGTACATAACTTCTTTTTATGATGCAGCTGATGCCTCTTCTAGAGCTGCTGCTTTTGGTTCTGTTTCCAGATGCTTCTCTTTGGTTTGTTTTCAGCCTTTGCCTGATAACATTATAAAGTGTTGGATGCTCCTCTTGATAATAAGAACCTATTTGGTTCTGCAGCTGCTGAGCTTTTTAAGTCACTGCAGGATAAGGGGAAGGCTTTACAGGAATTGCAGCATATTTTTGTTTCTCCTGTTCCCATGTTCCAAAGAAACTGTCTGTCTAAATATGCTTTTATTCATAGACAGCCTCACCCCCCACCCCCGCCAAAGGTAAAACGTGTTGTAGGCAGGTTCCTCTTACTAAATATACTCAGACTCCCACTTCTCAGAAATTTTTTCTGGTTCCTAGGAAAGAAGGCACCTGGAGACCCATTCTGGATCTCTCTCAGCTCAACACCTTTTTGAAAATCCCTTCAAACCTTGTTTCCTTCTCTTCTTCCACTGGTTTCCTAGTCTCTCTGAATCTCAAGGATGTTTATCTTCACATCCCTATTCATCCTCTTTTCAGGAAGTTTTTGAGTTTCTGTGTTTTTCCTTGTATTTTCAGTTCTCTGCTTTGCCTTTTGCCCTTTCTACTGCCCCAAGGGTTTTCGCCAAATGGCTTCCTCCTGTGATTGCTTTTTGCAGGATGAGAGAAGCAGATCTTTACTTATCTGGAAGATCTCATTCAGGCTTCCTCCCCTCACAAGACCTTGCTTCAGCACCTTCACTATACTGTTTATCTTTTGCAAAGCCTGGGGTTTACAGTAAACTTCCAGATACCATCTTTAAGCTGGCCTCCCTGCCTCCTCCCAAGGCTCTTTCTCTTGATTGCCTTTTTTCAGTCACTTCTTCCTGTGGATTCAGTTACGGCGAGAGAGTTTCTTATGACTCTAGGATTCATGGCCACCACCATTCCTATAGTACCTCTAGCCAGGCTGCATATGAGAAAACTGCAGTGGTTCCTCAAGTTATTATTGCTCCAACACTGCCATCCTCTAGATTTTCCAGTCCCTCTTTTTCCATGCCTCAAACTTGAGCTTCAGTGGTGGATTCATTAGCTCTCTCTCAACCTGGGACTTCCTTTTCAGCCCCCAGTTCCCCTCTTAGGAACTTTTTTAGGATTCCTCAGAGATGGGGTGGGGAGCCTCTTTTGGTCCCCTCAAGTTCCAGGGTCTCTGACCCCTTCATCAAATTTAGACCAAATCAGTATCAAGGAGATGAGTTCTCGCCTTTTTGCCCTTGAGGCCTTTCATTCTCTTTTTCTTACAGGGCCTCTCAAAAGCTTTACAGACAATGCCACAGTAATGTGGTACATCAACAAGCGGGGGGGGGGGGGCATGGTCATGGTCATATCTTCTCTGCAGGTTGTCTCTTCAAGTTTGTGATCTAGCTGTCCAGTACCCAGTGACTCTTCAGGCTGTATTTATTCCTTCAGAGCAGAACTTAATGGCAGACTCTCTGAATAAGTCTGAAACACATGCTCATGAATGGGTTCATGAATGGGTGCTTCACAGAGATGTGTTTCTGGACATTGTCCATCAGTGGGATACTCTTCAGGTAAATCTTTTTGCCTCCCTTTTGAACAGACCACTTCCTATTCTTTTGCACTCAAGTCCTCTGGCCTGGAAGGTGGACTCCCTCTCTCTTTCCTGGAAGAGGATGTTTCTCTACGCCTTCTGTCCCCTTCCAGTCATTCCAAGACTCCTGGTCTAAGAAAGAGCAACACTCGCCCAAAATCTTGTTGGTGATTTCCCTTTTGGTTCAGATAGTATTGGTTCCCCCTTTTTCTTCACCTAGCCAAGGGCAATCAGCACATTGCCTCACAAATTGGACCTACTCAATCAGAATAAAGGGATATCTCATCCATCCTCACTTGTCCACTCTTCAGCTGACATTGCGAGTGATAGGGTTTTGATCCCTTTGACACCTTTATTTTTTTGAGAATATGCTTAAGGTTCTAAATGAGGCCAGGAAACCCATTACCAGGAAATCCTGTACGTCCAAATGGAAGAGGTTTTCAGTTTGGTGCCCTGCTTCTAACCAGGATCCACTTTCTGTGCAGATCCCTCTCCCTCTGGTTCTTTCTCATTTGTGCGAATTGCTCCATGCTGGATTGGCATATTCTTCATTTAAGGCTCACCTGTCAGCTGTTTCTGCTTGTCTGCCCTTAACTCTTCCTCTGGCTTCTAGGTTTGAGGTCAAACTATTTCTTAAAGGCATCCTTCATATCGGTCCTCCCAGGAAGCCTTTTCCACCTTCCTGGGACCATAATTTTGTTCTTGAAAAATTGACCCAGGCTCCTTTTGAGCTGCAGATTCCACTTTCTTACAGCATTGTACATGGAAGACTGTTCTTTGTTTGGCCCTTACTTCAGCTAAAAGTATGTCTGAACTCCAGGCTCTTGTGGCTGTTCCTCCTTTTTTAGTTTTTGATAGGAACAGGGTGTCTGTCTGTACTACGTTTTCTTTTATTGCCCATTCTGGTTAATGAATTTGTCTTAATAAGTCTATTAATTTACCCTCCTTTTTTCTCTTCTCCACAGTCTGCTAGTGAGAAGGTTCTTCACATCTTGGATTTGCATAGGCAGCTCACATATTATTTGAATAAGACTAAGGCCATTCGCAAGTCTGAGCAGCTTTTTTTTTCTTTTCATTCCAGATCTCTAGATTTGGCTGTTTCTACGCAAGGCGTTACTTCATGGATCTCTAAGGCCATTTCTTTTTGTTGCCCCTTTCATGAGAAAAGCCTTTCTGCTTCTGTAAAGGCTCATTCTACCAGGTCTGTGGCTTCTTCTGGAGCTTTTTTCAAAAGATTGGATACCAATTCCATCCTTGAGGGTGTTACTTGGACCTCATTCCATACCTTTACTAAACATTTCAAACTGGATGTTGTATACAGAGCAAGCATTGGCTTTGCCAGAGATATCCTACATGATTTTCTTGGACTCTTCTGATCCTTTTTTTTTTTTTTAACAAGAAACATCTTTATATCAGGTATGATGCAGGCAATCCTACATTTATATAAATGAAAACAAACCATATTGATGTAATTGTAGTTACAAACATTATACACCACTTAGAATCTATTCAGTAATTGTCAGTTGCTTAACTCATTCAAATCCTGCCTTCGTTTAAACCTCTTTCCTCCTCTGTATATATTGTTCCAACAATTCCAATTTTCCTATGTAATTTGCTCCTATCCTTTTCTGAAGATCCCAATTCAGTTTGTTTTATCTTTGTTACTATATTCACTACTAGTAAAGTTGGTTTAGACTTTGATATCCATTTTCTAGTAACTGCTTTTTTCTAGCAGCCAGTATAATGAAACTTAGCAAGGCCTTGCAAAGAGGTGGCATTTCCGATTCTTTGTCATATCTCAAAAAATAATTTCCTTTTGTTATAGTCATAAATAAATAACATTAAGAATTTAACTTGTATGCTTTCAGTTAGGAACAACACTTCAGGATGTGCAAACAGAAATTTTGTTCTTACAGTGCTGGGAGACCGTCTTCATAGCTGATGTTAAATTAGTCCCTCTGAAGAGAGACAATCTACATCTTTCATAAATTTTTCTCATCAGACCTGGTCATGTACTTTCATTACGTTACAGTGACTCTAGCTAATAGAAAACTTTTCAGATGTCCTTATCCCTTGTGATTTCCATTTCGGACTTTTTCTGTATATGATCCATCTGTTTCCAAGGGGTCTTGTTCCTGACCTTGGATTTTTCAAACCTTCCCTAGCAACAATGCACTCCTAGCCCGGAGGAATCAGGCTAACAAATTCCTTTTGTAGTAACTAACATGCCTCGACGTCGTGCAACATGTACTTTTTCCTTATTACATATTAAAAGAATGCAGTTAAGACACAGCAATACTCTAGCTTTATGAAGCTGTATTTTTCCCAGCCCTGCATACAAATTATATATGCTTTTTAACAATCATATTATAGCAACATTAATAAACTGAAATTAATATACATTTTAATGACTAAACTTGTCCCATAACACGTTGTTCCCTCTGACACTGTCAGTGTCATACCATACATATAGTTATATTTTTTTTATTTTTCTTAACTTAATAAAGTACACCTCTGCATCATAATAGTCATTTTTTGGTGTACTAGAATTGTCATTGATTGGTACATGCAGTGGCATTTCATGTGCAGGTGAGGTTAAACATCTTGTAATCACAGCCTTTAGAATAGAAAATACCAAAATGATCACAAATGTAATAAAAAGTGCAATGACAATACCCTGGATTATGCTAGTTCCCAGGTTACCAAAAATACTGCCCAACCATCCAAAAAGTGTCTAGTTTTGATGTGCTGTCCAAATCTTTGGCCATTTGTTCCATGAAATTTGCCAAGTTTTCCTGTTCTTCATGATAGTCACTAATATATGAACAGCGACTCCTCCCTATGAGGGCACATGACCCCCCCCCCTTTTGCAGCAAGCATTATATCAAGTGCCATTCAATTCTGTAACACCACAGTTCGCATTTGTCATTTCTCGATTTTCCATCCTGATGTGATGTGAAGTTTTGTTGGCCACCTCCTGTAGAATTTGGGCAAGCATGGTGATTTCAAGCATTGTCCTTTGCACTCCATACCCAAGATTAAAAATTGAAACTACTTGCCCTGCCCAGTGGATTGCTCACTTATTTCTCAGTCTACCTGCTGGTGGGCGTTCGAAGTGTTGAATAGCAGGAGTAATATAGCCTACAAAGCAACATCCCAACCAGTTTGTAGGCAACCAGGGGTAGGCACGATCACCACAGATGTAGTAACGGTCACTTATCATGCCCATGCCAAGCCCCCAGTCATAGCTTTTTAAGTGCAGAGTCTAACACACTTTCATACCTGGTGTCATTGCATTTGCTTTTTTGTACTGGTACAGTCCCATTTCTGGCATAACGTGTCTCTATGATGTGTGATTACAAGTTAGAGACACAACCCTTGAAAAATCACTTACATTACGCCAGGTTAACCTGATGTCAGTAAGGTCATTTTCAAATGACACCTGTGATGCAAGGATGGGAATCATAGGAATCCCTGCCTTAGAATGATGAGGTATTTATGAACATATCCAGCAGTTTGTTTTGTTTAGATTTTTGGCATACTGCTGAAGGACCAGCAAGAAACTGTTTTCTCTTGACCAGTTTATAGACGGGAACAGCAGCAGAAACAAAGCAGAAATAACTGTTGTCACTGGATTCATCATGGACTGCTACTGAAGTTGATCTTCTCACTGGGCAGATGATTATTTGTCACACCTCAATCTCCCTCTGTTGGCTGCGATGATTCATCTGGGGTCACCACATGGCAGGTCTTCTTGCAGTGAGACAAATGGATCTACATTGGTAGTCCTGCACAGCGCACTGCAATCAGGATGGTTAGCAGGACCTGAAAAAGCCCCTTCCACCTTGGGCTCAGGCAGTTTTTCCACCGGAAAATTTTTTACGTACACCCAATCACCCGGTTGTAGTTGATGACAGGGCTGGTCAGGAGGCTTTGGTAACGCTGCTCTTACTGTTCGATGATATTGCTGCAAAATTTTGAGGAGCCTCCTACAATAAGAAATCATAGCATCATCTGACAAAGTTAAAGCGGCATTTCCCACTGGAGGGGTAGCCGGAAGGGCCATGGGTCTCCCCATTAATATTTCATACAGACTCAACTTCCTGGTGGCTTTCAGTGAATCCCTCATACTCATTAATGCTAAGGGAAGGGCTTCGGGGCTACTTTAGTGGGTTTCAGCACAAATCTTCGAAAATTTATTTTTAAGGGTCCTGTTTATCCTTTCCATTAATTCAGATGACTGGGGATGGTTGGGACAGTGAAGACTCAACTTAGTGTTAAAAATTGTACATAGTTCTTTACACAGTGCATTATTAAAATGTGTTCCCTGGTCACAGTTAACAATGCTGGGCATACCGAATCTTGGTATAAATTCAGATAACAGTTTTTTAATAACTGTGACTGCATCAGCTTTGCGACAAGGGTAAGCTTCCACCCAAGCTGAGAACATGCATACCACCACCAAAATAAATTGTAAATTATTAGTCTTAGGCATCTGGATGAAATCCAGCTGTATGTTAACAAAAGGTCCCCAGGGTGGAGGTAAACATGCAAATTTGCTGTTGGCATGTTTGCTCATGTTATACTCCAAACATATGCTGCAGTGTTGTACATACTGAAGTATCAAAGAGGAGACATGAGGGGCATACCAAGTTCGGGTAATTTGATTAAATAAAGCTGTCTTACCTGTATATCCCGGTAGATCATATGCCCTTACTAGGTAAGGTAGTAAAGAGGCAGGAGCCACCAGTCAGCCATCCAGATGTCGCCATATGCCATCAGAGGATTTTCTACATCCATCCTTGAGCCACCTCAGAACTTCCACCTGTGATGCTTCAGCTTGAAAGGCTGACACTTTTCAAAATCAATCACATCATTACTGTTGCAGTCTGTTATTGTTAACATAAACAGATTTTTGCAACAATTTACTACTGCTTGTTTAGCAGCTTGGTCTGCTAAGTTGTTACCTTTTGTAACAACATTTAACCCCTTTTGATGTGCACAACATTTGATTACAGACAGCCTCTTAGGTATCAAAAGTGCATCTAACAATGATTTTGTGTACCCTGAATTTTTAATTTGATTTCTTGAAGAGGTCAAAAACCCTCTCTCTTTCCAAAGTTGCCCAAAATCATGTACCACCCTGAAAGCATAACGACTGCCTGTAAAAATGTTGGACACTTTGTTTTTGGCTAACTCACAGGCTTTTTGCAAAGCCCAGCTGTTTGAGCAGAGTGAACACCCTCTAATCTTTGCAACAATATTGTTTCTTTGGTGCAGACTGCTGTTCCCGAGATCAGTTTTCCTGTTTGATTTCTTCCACAGGAGCCATCTACAAATAAATTCAACTCAGCATTGTGTATAAGACCATCTTGTAAGTCCTCCCTAGGAGAAAGCAAATAGTTATACACACACACAATCATGCTCTTCACCATCCTCAGCAGTAGGCAACAGAGATGCAGGATTTAGAACAGAACAGCAGATCAGAGAAAATAGATAGATCAGAAAGAAGTGTAAGTTCATATCTAGTTAGATGTGCAGTCGAGAGTGGTTGAGTTTTCATTTTAAGCAAAAGAGATGATACAGAATGAGGGACAGCTACTGTGAGATCATGCCCCAAGCACCAACGATTGTGCCAGATTAACTAGAATGGCAGTAGCGGCAACCTTTTGCAACAGAATCAAGTGCTGTGCTGTAATAAGCTAATGGGCAATATCTGTCCCCATGTTTTTGTGCAAAGTACTCCTTGAGCAAATCCATTTTTTTCATGACAGAATAAAATAAAAGGTTTATTATAATCTGGTAACCCTAAAGCTGGGGCAGTAGCTAAAGCTTGCTTCAAGTTCTGAAATGAATTTTCCTCTTCACTATTCCAAGGGACAGGCTCTGGTGTATCCTGCTTTAAAATGTCAAAGGTTTGGCAATTTCTGCGTAGTTAGAGATCCACTGTCTGCCGTATCCTGTCATACCTAGGAAAGACCTAAGCGATCTCTGAGTAGTTGGGCGTGGGACCGTAGATATTGCATCAATATGAGATGGTGACACTTGCCTACTACCTTGAGATATTAAATGACCAAGGTAACATACCTGAGATGACCACAATTTAGTTTTTCTCTAGACACTGTGTCCCTTCTCTGCAAGGATAGTCAGAAGATGCAAGGTATCCTGCTGACATTGCTGAAAGGAATTTGATGAATTTGATAGGTAAATTATCTACATATACTAACACAGACCCACCTGTCACATTCTCCAAATCTTTTTTCAGAATTTGAGAAAATAATGAAGGAGATTCAGTATACCCTTGTGGCAACCTTGTCCCAGGTATATTGCTGTCCTTGATAAGTTAAAGCAAACAGAAACTATCAGGGTGAATTGGTATAGAAAAGAATGCTGAACATAAATCTATTACAGAAACGTAACTAGCTGTAGGTGGTGTGCAACTCAATATTGTTGCTGGGTTTGGAACAACAGGAAAAGTAGGCAGTACTGCATTATTTACAGCCCTTAAGTCTTGTACAAATCTAGAAGTATCCTTCCCTGGCTTTTTGACTGGAAAAATAGGAGCATTACAAGGGCTTTTAGCTGGTATTATTTATTATTCCTTGCTGTATTAGAGACTGAATTACAAGTTTGATTCCCTGCTCTGCTTCTGGCTTTAGTGGATATTGTGGAACTCTAGGGAGAAGTTTAGATGGATTTAATTTTATTTTTACTGGTTCTGCTGATTTCTATATACCTACTTCATTTATATGCTTAGCCCACAAGTTGGCAGGTACCTGCTGTAGTAACTCTCCATCTGCCTGTATGCTTCCAGCAGGCTGTTCCTCAGCTTCTGCTAAAGCTGCCAATACTTCCCCCTCTGATTCTGTTAGAACATTTAGATACACCCCTTCTGAGGTACAGTAAATAGTACAACCCAGCTTGCATAACAAATCTCTTACTAGCAGATTTACAGGCGCAGTAGTACTCAACAGAAAAGAATGCTTTTCTTCAATTGGACCTAAAGAAATGGGGATGGGTTCCGAAACCATAGTATTTGTTACTCCAACTGCCTTTGCTTTATACTCTGATACTGGTATATTACTATTTCTAACACTGACCTAGTGGCTCCAGCGTCCACCAGAAGTGGGGTTTTCTTTGAATTTATTTTCATCTTAACATAGGGTCCATTTTGATCTATTAGCAGTAGAGGGTTAAGATTCATTTTTGTATTATTTCCTTGACCTAGTCAGTATGGAGCTTTCTGACTCCTTCCAAAATGTGGAAGTGGTGGAGGAAAAACTGCATTATTATAATTTGGTTGCCGTTTGCATGTGCCCGTGTGGGCATTACCCTCTCCAATGTCTTGCTTCTCCACAACTGAAGCAAGATGTGTTACAGGAAGCTGGAGGGGCACTGCCAGCTCGTTGTCAACCAGCTGCACCTTGTTCCCCTCAGCCGGCACTTTTGCTAAATCCTCTAGCAATTCCTCTACCCCTTTCCCTGCTTCTGCTTTGACCCCTTGGGTTTTCCAGCTGCCTGATTTGTAAAGTTAACAGCTTATCCTCAGTATCCTTCCTTTGTTTTTCCTGATATTCTTTACAGTGATTTGCAGCACTTAAAGACTCTGTCCTTTCATTGCCAGTCTGTGAGCACTTGCTTTATTTTATTTTGTACATGGGCTTGCAGACCCTGCACAAAGGCTGCTGCAATAGCTGGCTTAGCTTGCTCTTCTGGGTCTGGTATTCTTGAATATCTAGCAAATACTGTTTTAAGGTGACTCAAATAGTCTGCAGGGGCGTCCCCTTTATTTTGTTTACATGCCTGTGTTTTAGACCAGTCAGTCCTAACTTGACACACATCCATAATCTTGTTTAACAATGCTGTTCGTTTATCTGTTAATGCATTTCCTGTGAGACTGAAATCTGTTATCTCAGCCTTTTCCAGTAACCGCTTTCTTACTTCATCTGAAGTCACTACCCTCAGAGTTGATTTAAATCTGTCAAAGTATGATTGTAGCATTCTATTATAGTTTTTAATTCTTGTTTGAATTTTAATGGATCTTCTCTAATATTTCGAAAATTTTTAGACATAGTATGCAAATCAGCAGGGGTCCAACAAGTTCCCTATTGTTGGCCTCCAAAATTTCCCTGAGAGGTGCCAATAGATCTCCTCCAGAGGTTGTAATGTCTTGTACCCTGTCACGTGAGCGTGTAAAGTGAGGTACAGGAGTGTCAAATACTAATGCCCCTGTTAGGGTAGTAGAAGCTATCTGAGAAGTATAGAAAGAAGAACCCCCCCTCAACTGCAGATTCCTGATGTTCTTCATTCCACATTGCTGCAGTCCTAACTATTGGGTAGTCCGCTGTCCAGTCGGCCCGAATACCAAAGTATATGGCTGACGTCGGTCAGGGCGCATTAGACTGACGTCAGTACGTCAGGGTACTAATGCGCATGACCGACGTCATATCCTCAGTCTTTTTTGCCGCATGGTCCGATGCAGAAGCAATTTTGCGAGTGCAGGTTGGCGTTCTGAAAGTTTCTGAAGTCAGAGTTTCAGACCGAATCAAAGTTGGCTAAGTACCCCGTTGGGGAATATTCCAGAGGTTGTAATGTCTTGTACCCTGTCACGTGAGCGTGTAAAGTGAGGTACAGGAGTGTCAAATACTAATGCCCCTGTTAGGGTAGTAGAAGCTATCTGAGAAGTATAGAAAGAAGAACCCCCCTCAACTGCAGATTCCTGTTCAGAAGATGAAGATTGAACAGGGGAATCAGTCTGAGATGTACCAGTATCACATGAATTGGGTGTCCAATGGACAGTAGACCGAAAGATAGGGGTCTGAGAAACAACAGAGTCTTGTACAGGAGGTACCCGTACTGGTGCATATGGGGGTGGAGATACAGTAGCTTCTGGTGGATTATCATCTTCTTCAGAAGTTTCTGCTTTTTTGGCCATCCTTAGTTTGTTCCAAACCTGCTAAGACAGGATAAAATAATCCCTTTTTACTGGTCTGTGCTACCTTTTTAACCTCTCTTACTTGTTGCAACATTTTCTTATTAACATTGTGCAACCTTCTTAATGCTGACTCCTTTTCCCTTTTAAGTGTTTCACTGTACCAAGAATAAAATGGTGTCATTTGTTCCCCACTTACTTTTTTCTTTTCTTCCAAAATACCTTTCAATGTCAGCAATTTAGTCTTATAAGTTCCATTTAATGGAAATACCCCACCAGCGCAATTCTTAGTAAACTGAAACCAGTCATGCACATATTTACAACTTTCCTTCTCATAGTTAAAATTCATAAAATATGCAGGTGTTCCTTTTTCAGGGATTTGATCTTGCTTGTTTATCTTTGCTACCATTTTTCTTAAGTAATAATAAAATTGTTGGGCTTACCTTACAACTCTTGGATCCTGGCAGTTCCAAAGACAGAAAATAACTGTAGTAATCCACACACCATACAGGGAGGGAACGATAGGAACTCTGTTGGAGTGCAGCAACAGAGAAGAGGTTTCGATCAGCCTTTTCCCACAGCACCCCCTTGCTTTCGTCCCAGCGCGAGCTCAAAAGTTACAGCTCCAGCATTGTGGTCGGGATAATGAGGATATAGGTATTATGTCCAGAACTGACCACTCTTTCGGACCCTCTAAGGGTACTTCCACGCAATCACACTTTAAGTCCCAGCGTGCTGTGGGCTCATGAATTTATTTTAGCAATACATACCTCTATGTCCTGTCATGCAGTAGGCTCATGAATTTCTTTTAACATTATATAGTCTGTGTCCCAGTCATGCTATGGGCTCATGAACTTGTATAGTCTATGCCCCAATCATGCGGTGGGCTCATGAGCTTGTTTTAGCCATATATAATGTACGTCCCAATCATGCGGTGGGCTCATTAACTTGTTTTAACTTTCTTTAACTTTTTCTTTTCTTTCTCTTATACATTCATACATTGACAGACTAAAACATCTCTCATACTACTTACCTTTCAATCCTGAGGGTACCACCCTCGACACAATGCGCCCCCTTGTGTTAATTTGTCCTTTATGTATGTGCACATACATTTACTATACTCATTTGCTGCGGGGTCCTCACATTTTTACTTGTATACCTTACAAACAGCTCAGTCAAATAAAAACGTAGTCAGCACTTGTACTACAAGCGCAGTCATGCACTTGTACTACAAGCGCAGTCATGCACTTGTACTACAAGCGCAGTCATGCACTTGTACTACAAGCGCAGTCATGCACTTGTACTACAAGCGCAGTCATGCACTTGTACTACAAGCAGTCATGCACTTGTACTACAAGCGCAGTCATGCACTTGTACTACAAGCGCAGTCATGCACTTGTACTACAAGCGCAGTCATGCACTTGTACTACAAGCAGTCATGCACTTGTACTACAAGCGCAGTCATGCACTTGTACTACAAGCGCAGTCATGCACTTGTACTACAAGCGCAGTCATGCACTTGTACTACAAGCGCAGTCATGCACTTGTACTACAAGCGCAGTCATGCACTTGTACTACAAGCGCAGTCATGCACTTGTACTACAAGCGCAGTCATGCACTTATATTTTGCTAAAATTGTCTAAAAAAAAAAAAAAACACAAACCAACCCTTTCCCCTTACAAAACAATTTCCTTGCCAAGGCTAGTATTCTAAAGACATGCTTCTGGAGCATTTCTCCCCGGGCCTTCGCTGAAAACAGGATCTGTGGAACCTAGTTGGACTTTCCCGGTCAACAAATGTTAAATAAATAAATAAAAATAAATAGTATGTTTGCACACCCTGAATAGCTGCACATCTGAGTCTCTGACTATTCCATACAAAGCAGTGTGGAATTCACAGAAAATCTGTGTTGGGCCCTGTTCCAGAACTGCCCTGCAGCAATACCAAAGTTCAGATCCAGAGAACGGCACCAAATTGTTATAATAATAAATAAATAACATTAAGAATTTACCTTATATGCCTTCAGTCAGGAACAGCACTTCAGGATGCGCAAACATAAATTTTATTCTTAAGCGCTGGGAAACAATCTTCATAGCCGATGTTAAATTATTCCCTCTGAAGAGAGACAACCTGTATCTTTTATAGGTTCATAGGTAGGTACTAGGCTATTGGCCTTAGGGCCTATGTAAGCCTATCCAAAAAGGGACCCTGACTTTCACCACCCAAAAAAATTATTTTCCTGTGCCCCTGTCAAGCAGAGCCACAGAGGTGATCCCCGGGGTGAATTTTCTATTTCCCATCCAGTCATCAAGATTTTTCTTGAAGAGTGCTAATGAGGAGCTTTGTTTGATATAGATAGGTAGTTTGTTCCAGAGTGTGGAAAGTCTCTGGGACAGGAAACTATCCCTCCAGCATGTTCTGTTTATTGTGGTGACAAAGTTTAGGTCCCTAGAGCGTGTAGTTCGGAGGGATTGGGATTTCTTTAAGTGGGGCATGTCCAACACCTCTGGGTTTGACTTAGCTTTGTATGTTAGGCAGAGACTGCCTCTGAGTAGGCGATATGCGACAAAGTAAAGCTGGAGTTTTTTGAGACTGTCTGTGTAGGGCATGTGTTTGAGGCCGGTAATCCTCTTTGTGAGGTACTTCTGCAGCCTTTCCAGTTGTTGTAGATGTCTTGTGAGATACATACCAAAAGGGGCGTTGTACTCTATAATGGGTCTATAATGAGTGACTAGTAGAGGAGAACAATGACCTCTTTTTTCCTGGATGAGAAACCTTTTGTGATGAGTTGTGCCACGTAGAAGGTTTTCCTGACTACTGTGGAGATGTGATTGTCAAAGGAGAGACTATTGTCCACCTGTGTCCCAGAGTCTCTTATCACACTTTCGGTGTTAAGTAGACTACCGCCTATGTGGTAGCTCATGGGTACAGAGTTTTTACAAAAGGGGATGACAGTGCACTTTTTGGCATTGAGCTTGAGGCCATGGCTTTGACACCAGGCATCTGTCTCAGTGAGGCCCTTTTGTTGGATGTCCACATCGTTAGGAGTTTCGATTATGGCTCCTAGTTTGCAGTCATTTGCGAACTTTGTTAGCCAGAGACCTTCTGTGTTAGCCTGTACTTCAGAAAAGTAGATACCAAACAGGAGAGAACACAGGACTGAACCTGTGGTACTCCACTTGTCACTGATCTGAAGTCGGATTTGGTGTCTGCTACTTTCACAGTGTAGGTTCTGTCAGTGAGCCAGTTGGCAACCCATCTTGTGACATAGGGATTTATACCTAGTTTAGTGAGTTTATCTATATTTCCAGAGTGGAGGGTGGTGTCAAAAGTCTTGGCGTGATCTAGATAGGCTGTGTGAACCACCTTACCCTCATCTACAGCTTTAGTGACTACTTCAAAGAAGTCTATCAGGTTTAGGAGACGTGATCTGCGTTTTACAAACCCGAACTGGGTGGGGTCCAGAGTTTGGAGATAACCAATGTCTTAAGTTCCATGATGGATACGTTCCATGGCCTTGCAGACCAGGCTCGTTAGGCTAATGGGGCAGTAGTTCCCGGGGTCCGTGGTGGCTCCCCCTTTGTTGAGTGGGATAACCGTCGCTGTGTGCCATTCAGTGGGCAAAAGCCTAAGGTGAGGCTATAATTGAATATGGTGCTTAGGTGGGGTGCCAGTTCATTCTGTAGTTCGTGTAGAATGCAGCCTGGGATATTGTCAGGTCCCATGGATGCTGTGTTCTTGACTTTGGAGAGTGTGGTTTTCACTTGTGCAGCCAAGATTATAGGAACTTTGCATTATTCCGGTATAGAGATGGGCCCTTTAGGGGGTGAGAGGGGGGTAAAGTTAGCACTGAACCTATCTGCCAGGATGTTGGCAATATCAGTTGGTTCTGTATATTTAGTGCCATTATGCTGTAACTCAGAGCAGATCTGAGTGTTGCCATTGAGATTCTTGGCATAGCTATAGAATGCTTTGTGGTTGTCTTTAGAGTCAGTGGCGATTTTGTTTTCATAACTAGCTTTGGCGGATTGTATGAGGAATCTCAGCTTCTTATTGAGGTTGACCAGGGAGTTCCTGCAATCATGGGATTTTCTCTTTTTTTGCAACAATTTCTTTCTTTTGTTGTAGAGTTTGTTTATGGCAGGGGACCACCAGATTGGCTTCCTTTTTTAGAGGATAGCATCTTGCTTCTGTTAGGGATAGTATGATCCATGCACTCGTGCAAGTGCGTATAAAGTGCATTTGTGTAGGATTCAGCAGTCGTACCTCTACTGTCCATCTGCATGGGTGTTGTGAAGTTTGCCACTTCTGTCTAAGCGGGAAGTTGGCTTTGGAGAAATTTTTTACTGTGGTTTCCTTAATGGGGGGTGGGGGTGGGATGTGGATGTCTAGGGTGATTAGCTTGTGGTCAGATCTGGCTAACGAGGAATTGACCTCTGGTGTGGAACACTGGTCGCCCATGTTGGTAATGACCAGGCCTAGGATATTTCTGCCCCTGGAGGGGGGTGTGGATAAGTTGATCCAAGGCGATGGAATTTATGAATTCCAGAAAACGTTGAGAAAAAGAGTTGGTACATGAGTAGTTTTCCCAGTTAATGGTAGGGTAGTTGAAATCGCCCATTATTAGGGTGCTGGGTTGTACCCTAATATTTTCCAGTGTATCAAGAAATGAGGAGTGGGAATCCTGGGGCATGGTGAGGGATCTGTAGCAAGTCACAATTTAGATTGTGGTCTTGCCCAGAGTTAGTTGCACTTGGATAATCTTGGATGCATTATGCTGAGCAACTAGCCTGGAGGTGTGGATATCCTTAATGAATATGGACACGCCTACGCCTTTAGTGTTTCAGTCCAGGTTAGGTGGCCGAAAGGTGTTGCATGAATTATAGCCTGGTAATGCAGGGGTACCCTCTGGAGCCTTGCACCAGGTGTCTTGTCACTGAACAGATGTCGATGTTCAACATTTTAAAGAGTGCCACGAGTGAATGCTTACATTTTTCTTGGCAAACCTGGTCATGCACTTTCATTACGTTACAGTGACTCTAGCTAATAGAAAACTTTTCAAATGTCCTCATCCTTCACGATTTCCGCCTCGGACTTCACGTGAACACATTCCTATACATGATCCACCTGCTTCCAAGGGGTCTTGTTTCTGACCTTGGATGTTTCAGACCTTCCCTAGCAACAATGCAATCCCAACATGAAGGAGTCAGGCTAATAAATTCCATTTGTAATAACTAACATGCCTCGATTTCATGCAACACCTACTTTTTTCTTATTACATATTAAAAGAATGCAGTTAGGATACAGCAGTACTGTAGCTTATGAAGCTGTATTTTTCTCAGTCCTGCATACAAATTATATTTGCTTTTAACAATTATATTATAACAACATTAATAAACTGAAGTTAGTATACATTTTAATAACTAATCTTGTCCCATAACACTTTGTTACACCAATTTGCTCACCTAGTATCTCTGACATAGCAGTCTGCAGAGAATCTTTAAAGTCTGCCAACTCATTACACTCACAGAAAATATGTTCCCTGTTACCCCATCGCACCTCCAGCATTTGCTGTCTGCTTGAGAAAAAACTCTCTGGAGTCTACTTGGGGTATAAAAATACTTATGTAAACACTTCCAAGCAGAGATCTTAAATCTTCTAGACTTTGTTGCATATTTTGAGAGACATACATATATTAACCCATTGTTTCTTTGTAAATTGCTTATCCAGTCTCTCTTCCCTATCCTTTCTAACATCCTTTGATTGATTCTTATAGTTATTATGAAAAAAATTTGTATGCTGCTCTAATTATTCCTTTTTCAACAGCAGCTTCTGTTGTAGATTCTACTAAAAATTCTACCAGTGCTGGTTTTCACTTAGGATCCCATGTTTCTTTCTCTCTGCCTATACTCTGATATCAGTCCTTGATGGGGGAGTGCAGTCTCTGTCCTGCAGTCCAAATAAATTCTTGGCCTCTTCCCATTCTGTTACCTTTCCCCTTTCTAATTATTTTCTCCCAGTACCTTGGATGTTCTTCGTGTTTCACTGTTGCAGTCATCACATTTGGGTTATCCCTGCCAGGGTAGCCCTCAGCCAGCCCGAATACCAGAGGCTTAGTATTTCTGCGTTGGTTGCTGTCACTTGAGAACTGACGTCAGGTCGTCAGTAGTATAAAGAAAGGCAGCCAACGCCATTACATCAGTTTTTCTTGCCATGGAGCCAGAAGCAGAAGCAGTTCGCACGAGTGCCGGTCGGCCGCTACCTGAGTTTTCATCTTCAAATTGAAGTTGAAGTCTTCTAAAGCCAAGTACCCCATTGGGGATCCCTTTTTCTTGCACTAACCGATGTCAGAAAAAGTTAATAATGGTCTCGCCTGTGGAACACAAATACCACACCGAGACTTCCACTCTTACTGCATCACTTGTTTAGGCCCAGACCACGACGTCCCCCGTTGTAGCTTCTGTACTTTGTTCAACGCCAGAAATATCCATTGTCGGGCCCTTATTGTAGCCAGATATTTTCGTTTACAGTTTTTGAATTCCGATATGGCTTCGGTAAACCATCCGGCAGAAGATCTTCCGAAAAAATGTAAAGATAAAGACAGAGACAGACTGCACAGGTCCAAACCTACTGATGACACTTCCGTTAAGCTAGTCGTCAGCCCTCCGGTACTCAGTGAGGCGCTTTCATAGCCCCTGATGCCCACTCTGTTGATTTGCAGGCCGCTACTGAGACCCTTTCGGAGTCCAGTATGCCGCAAAACTCTTCAACTAAGGATCCTGTAGTCGTCTCTACCTTGGATGAGTCCAGAGCCGCTAAGCAGGCAACAGCTTCCGAGGAAGTCCTTCGCACTACCGAATCTCGACACAAACCGTCTTCTTTCACGACTACCGTTCTTTCAAAACGACCAAGTTTTTTTAGGCCCAGGGTTCGAACCACACCCAAGAAACCGACAACCCACTCTCAGGTGCCTGCTACCTTGCCTCAGTCTCAAATACTTAAAGTGACGGAAGACCATATCATGCTGATCAGGGGAAGCCAAGCTACCCCCTCAAAAAGGAAAAGAGATCTGTCCCCTGGGTTTTGTCTGAACAAGAGTCAGATGGATCTGATTCATCTGACTATGAAGACATGCAACCCCTCTCCACTTATGAGGATTCTGATGCAGGAGGACTCCATTCCTTCAGCCTCTCCCCCAGAGGATTTTTACTTTAGGGAAAACCTGCATACTTTAAGGGAGCATTTCCTGTGGGAGAGTCAGGACTACCCTCAGTCTAAAAAGAGACTCAGGGAATTCTTAGATCTTCTGCATCACAGACCCTTAGCCATTTCCCCCAGTCCTGGATGTTGTGAATGATGGTTTCCTTGAATCCAGCTTGACTCCTGACACCGTACCTCCTGCTCCCAGAAAACTAGACAGTTACTATAGAGTCCCTGACTCTCACAAATATATTTTTAAAAATCCAGCAGCTGACCCTGAGGTCATTTATCAAGGGCCAGAAGGGATTAAAGCAACCTCTGCTAAGAATCCTACACCGTCACACAGGAATTCCCGAGCATTGGACAGATGGGGTAGAAAAAGTATATACCTCAGCTACTCTTGCTATCAGGGCACTAAATTGTCAGTTTCCATATGCTGAAATTTCAGCAACATACTCTGGAACTTTTTAAGCAAAAAATGTCTTCCCCTCCTGCTTGGGCAGAATCTAAAGATTTACAAGACTTAATGCATTCGGCAAGCTAAGTCACTAAACACACTTTGCACTGTGGTTTTGACACCCTAGAAGCTTCTTGCAGGGCAGCAGTCACTGGATCTGTCATTAGAAGACATGCATGGCTTAAGGAATAACCCCTGCCAGACTATGTCAAATCTAAATTATTGGCTGCCCCTTGCACAAAGATAACTTGGCACTAAGGCAGAAGAGGTCTTAAAAAAGATGGAAGAAAAAGCAAAATCTATGCAAACAGTAAAGGATTTCTTACAGGTCCAGCCCCCTAGGTTCAGCAGGCATTTCCCTCCAAGAACTAGTCCTTTCTGCTCCGTGTAAACCAGCCCAGCCTAGGCCCCATGGAAACAGACCCCCCCCCCCCTCCCAGACAGCAGCACCAGGGAATGCAGAGATCTATGCAGTGTACTACCTCCACTTCAAAACCAGGGAGTTCTAAGCCACCCTCTTATGGTAAGAACTCACAATGACTCGCCTCCTCCCCCCTCTCCCCACCTTCATTTACCCATAGGAGGAAAACACTCATTTCACTCAAGCACCTGGGCCACCATAACCAAGGACCAATGGGTTCTGAACATTGTGTCTCAGGGATACAAATTTTCCTTCTATACCCTTTCAACCCCAAAAGGGTTCCCAGATCTACCACCAAATCAGTGGGCAAAGGCTCAAAAGCAAATCCTTTTCCTTCTCTTTATAAGAGCAGTAGAGCATGTTCCTGCAGAACAGATAGGCCAAGGCTTCTACTCCAGACTATTTCTGGTGCCCAGAAAAGAGGGCATCTGGTGCCCCATCCTCGATCTATCAGTTCTAAACACGTTCCTGGTGATCCCATAATTCAAAATGCTCACCCTCCAGCAGCTGCTACCCATGCTCTCCAAGGACGATTGCCTAGCCACCCTAGATCTAAAAGAGGCCTACCTCCACATTCCTATCAGGGAATCATGCAGGAAATATCTCCGCTTCAGGGCAGGATCTCAACACTTTCAGTTCTCTGCACTTCGCTTTGACTTCTCTACTGCTCCCAGAGTTTTTACAAAATGTCTAGCTCCGGCCATTGCCTTTTGCAGACAAAGAAAGATTCAGATTTATCCATACGTAGACGACTGCCTTATTCAGGCAGACATCCAGCAAAAGCTGCTCAAGCACCTGACCTTTGTATAGACACTACTAACCTCCCTAGGATCAACGAAAAAAAAAAATCCAAACTGGTGCCCACCCAAAAGATAATCTTACTGGGAGCAAGTCTGGACACAGCATCCCAGATGACATTCCTTACACCAGAGAAACAAATTTTTCTTACAACCTACTTCTCTCAGCTAGCCACCAGGCCCCAGCTATCTGCAAGGAAGATCCTGCAAGCTCTGGGGTTGGGGTTCATGGCATCTTGCATACTACTCATTCCTTGTGCCAGACTGCACATGAGGAAATTTCAGTGGTACCTTTAGAGTCTTTGGTGTCAAAACTCTCGAGACCTGGAAACTCTTCTACCTGTAATTCCTTGCCTCAGAAAGGAATTTCTTTGGTGGGCAACAGCATGCTTCCACAACAAGGGACTGCCCTTCTCCACACACCCCCACCCCCGCCCAGACCCTCACCACAGACACATCAGACTATGCTGGAGGTGCACACCTGGACAGCAGATGCATACAGGGCCAATGGAGCCCTGAGGAAATCCCTCTGCACATCATTCAAAAAGAGGCGATGGCTGTGCAGCATGCCTTGATAGCTTTCAAACCCCTTCTGTCTCCAGGGGTTCTCCTGATCAAAACAGACAAACACCACTGTGATGTGGTACACCAATAAGCAGGGAGGGAGGGACTCACTCCTACCCTCTATGCAGGCTGGCCATGACCCTTTGGCTCACAGCCTCTTCCATGATACTACACCTGTTAGCACAATTCCTACCAGGCTCTCTCAATTCTCTGGCAGACCAATTAAGCAGAAACCTTCTGGACCCACACAAGTGGCAACTCAACAGAAATACCTTCACCCTAATAACTCAGAAATGGGTAATCCCGAAGGTCGACCTGTTTGCTTTCCACACCAACCATCAGCTCAGCAAATTCTGCACCAGGGAGCATCACTGCATGGCTTGGAAAGTGGATGCCCTGTCCTTCCCCTGGGTCAGTCTATCGGTCTATGCCTTTCCTCCACTTCCTCTCATTCCCAGGGTACTGCTCAAAATAAGGGAGGAAAAACCAAGGATCATTCTTATAGCTCCAGACTGGCCCCGACAACACTGGTGTACCCCCTGCTGTGCATCCTGTCCCCGCTGCCTCCATGGCATCTTCCTCAGATTTCAAACCTCCTGACCCAGAGGGAAGGGAAATTCATGCATCCCAAATTGCAGACACTCAATTTGGCAGCTTGGCTTATTCAGTAACCCCAAACCAATCTGCCATTCTAAGTAAACCGGTTCTGGATGTTATCCGTGATGCCAGATGTCCTAGCATCAGAAAGTCTTATGCAGATAAATGTAAAAGATTCTGCACCTGGATCCAGGCTAAGGGAGCCAATACAGCAGAGTCCTCCATCCCTCTCATCCTAGATTACTTAGCTGACCTACTACACAGTGGTCAGCTAAGTAATCCAGGATGAGAAGGATGGAGGGCTGTGCCGTATTGGCTCCCTCCATGCCTCTCATCCTGGATTACTTAGCTGACCTACTACACAGTGGTCTCTCTTCTCCTGTATAAAAAATTCATGCCTATGCTATTTCTGCTCATTTTCCCACTGAGCAGCCCCTTTTCTCACACCCTTTGATCAAACAGTTCCTCAGAGGGGCTAGCAACTTGAGGCCCCCCCAGAAGGGCACCAGCACCAGCTTGGGACCTTAACTTTGTTTTGGGAAAGCTCACCCTGCCCCCTTTCGAACCAGCTTCTTCTGCAGAGCTAAAATTTCTCTCCTGGAAGACAGCTTTCCTTCTGGCCATCACTTCACCCAGAAGAGTCTCTGAGCTGCAAGCACTCATGGCTGTGGAACCCTTCATCATCTTCCATGCAGACAGGGTATCCCTCAGAACTAACCCATCCTTCATGCCCAAGGTGGTGTCCATTGTGGCTCTCAACCAATCCATTCATCTGCCCACCTTCTTTCCTAATCCCCAGAACAAGGGGGAAAGGATTCTTCGCTCTCTAGATGTGCACAGACAGCTCGGAGTCTATCTGGACAGGACTAAATCCTTCAGAAAGTCTGATCAGTTGCTGGTTAGATTTGCTACAGGGGCAGAAGGCAAAGCCATCTCCAAGCAAATCATTTCCAAATGGATAGCACACTGCATCCATTTCTGCTACAAACAGCATGGCAAGCCTCCCCCCAAAGGGGTCAGGACACACTCCACCAGAGCAGCCTCCACCTCTGCAGCTTTCCTAAGAGGATTCCCCACCAGGGACATCCTTGAGGCTGCCACATGGACATCTGTTCACACTTTTACCAAGCATTACCACCTGCCCCTCTTCCCCATATCCTGAGCAGGGCTTTCCTCTACAGTCTTGCAGGGCATCCTAGCCAGCTCTTAGTTTCCTTGACTGTCTCCACCCATTTCCTCAGCTTTGGGAATCTACCCAAATGTGCTGACTGCAACAGTGAAACATGAAGAACATAGTACAGTTATGTACACTTACCATAAATGTAGATGTTCGAGTGTATTCACTGTTGCAGTTCTGGTTTCCCTTCCTCCATCCCCCTTTATTCTCTTTCTTTCCTTACAAGGGACATATTGGTGTTTATTTTCCACTGGTGAGGTTCTTCCACCAGAACCTGGCCTCCTACTTTGGGGGCTCCTGACAGGTTAAGGACAAGAAAAACTGTTGTAATGGCGTCGGCTGCCTTACTTTATAGTACTGACGACCTGACGTCAGTCCTCAAGTGACAGCAACCGACGCAGAAATACTAAGCCTCTGGTATTCGGGCCGGCCGAGGGTTACCCTGGCAGGGATAACCCAAATGTGATGACTGCAACAGTGAATACACTCTAACATATACATTTATGGCAAGTGTACACAACTGTACTTTCTTTTACCAGTTTTCTTCAGTAAATTCAGCTCCCTCTTGCCTGTTGCCCTTATCCTTAATTGTAGTCATCCCTATTGGCAGAATCTACTTTCTCCGTTCCTGTGTTGGCTTAGTTCTTAGAATACTTTCTGCTACTTTATGAATATAATATTCTACATAGTTATTTTTATTTTACTTAAGGATCTATATCCAAAATCCCAATCTGTCCTTGTTTCTTGACCCCCCCCCTTTCACCATCATCCCTTTCCACTTTCATTTATAAGTTTCTGCTTGTACTATGTATAGGAGCCTTAACTGTGTAGCTCTGAAATACACTTATGTTTCCTCTTGAGCTTTTGTACTCTCTCTTTAGTTAAGAATACCGCAACAGTGATATGGAAGGACGTAGTACAATTGTGTAAAATCTTACCATAACAGTAGATTTCCTTCTGTGTTCACTGTTGCAGTATTTTTCCCTCCCTCCTCCTCCTTCTGATGTACTTTACTTTTCCTTTTCTCTTTCTGGATGCAAATGTTCTTCATACTTCCCAGGACTTTTGGTCCTCCTGGGTTTGTTCATTTCTAAGGTATGTATGTCTGTACATCATCTTTGTGCCCTGCGCCTTCAGGGGGGAGCAAATGTGATGTAAGATGTCTGTAAAAAATTAAGGCTTTGATATACTGGCCGGATATGGGGCTTCCTAGGAAATCACCTTAAAGAATACTGCAACAGTGAAGAGAAGGACATCTACTGTTCTGGTAAGATTTTATACAACTTTAGTTTCACTTTCTTTTGTTTCTTTTATTTCTAAGTCTTGTATTTCATCAGGAAGAGTTATTGCATATTCTGTCTGATTATTTTCTTGTAATTTTGATTCCTTATTTTTATCCTTGTTATTTCTACTTCCTTCCAGAAATATGTTTTCTTTTTATTCTTTGTCACAATCTTCCCATAAATGCCCTGTGTGTGTAGATTTATAGCATTTTTTTTAGATGTGCCTTCTGCCATGTGGAGCTGTTGGTAGTAATTAATGAAGAATACGAGCAAAAGAATAAAACAACCAAGCTGCACCCAAGAGCCAAAACCAGAAAATAAAATTTATTTGTATGCACCTGTGAAAAAGACATATGTCGTGTTTTGAATTCTCCTCATAAAAAGAATTTTTATAACTTGTATGCATTTGAACAACAGGCACTGGGTCAACTGGTACGGAACCAGGATATCTACATCAGACTGGCAGATAAAGGAGGCGCTGTCATCATCATAAATACGACAGATTATTTTACAGCTATGCAATTATTATTAAATGAGGATGAGACCTACTTTAAGGTGAATAGTTTGTGCAGAAGTCCTTGAAACATATAAGAGACAATCTGTATGCTCTACTTATGTGCAGACTTATAGATGAATCTTTATATCACTTCGTAAATGTGGAACATCCTGTTATACTTATAATGAAAGGCCTGCCTAAAATTCATAGGGATTATTTTAGCCCTCCTATGAGGCCTATTGTTGCAGGTGGCGGCTGGGTAACTGAGCCCTTATCCATGTATGTAGAGGAGAGACTGAAGCAAGTTTTGTTTCAAGTGCCTGCTCTGTTAAATGATACCAGTCATTTCTTGACTGAGTTGGCTGATTTTATGAAGAGAGATGATAATGCTTCTTAGTGCTTGTTAGCAACTTTAGATGGTAAGCATCTTTTTACATCTGTCCCCAATGCATATGGTATAGAAGTCATTAGAAGTGTCTTCTCTGCTAGAAGTGATTTTAATGCTGATGCAATGAGTCTTATTTGCACATTGTTAGAACTGATTCTAGAAATTAATGTTTTTATTTTTGGAAAACAGCTTTATCTGCAGAAGTGGGGTGCCTCTCTGGGCACCCTGGGTGCGAATTCGTACGCTAACCTTGCCATGTATAATTGGGAAGACACGTGTGTTTTTTAGAATGACTTCTCACAATATGTTATGTTTTACCGACGTTTTGTGGATGATATTCTTCCGACAACAGACTTCCTTAAATTTACATTGAAGTTTTCCAATTATGAGATTGAGTTTTTGGATATACAGCTTAAGAGAGAACCTGATGGCGATATCTCCACTACTTTGTACTGCAAGGAATGTTGGAGGAATGGGTTATTATCATATGATAGCATGCATCCGAGACATGTTTTTCCAAATATTGTTAAGCGTCAGTTTTCCAGGATATCTAGGTTATGTACCAGAGAAGATGACCTGGTGAAAGAATTGAACACACTGTTCTTGGACAGGGGTTATAATAAAATCTAAGTGGAGAAGACCAAAGGGGAGGTGTTAGTAAGATGGAATGCTTCATTTTGGGCTAATAACAAGGTTATAACAAGAGGTGCATCTTCAGGTACGACTAGTGGCCGTAAGGTGACATTTACTACAAAATATGCGAATAATGTGAATGTAATACATGAAGTTATACAAAATAATTGGGGGGTTGTAATTATTGATGAACAGATAGCAGATATACCTGGGGATACACCTAGATTTACGTTTTGAAATAGCAAAAACATTAAAGATTTACTTTGTAATCATAAGCAAGAGGCATTAAAGGAGAATAGACTAGGTACATATCCTTGTAGAGGTTGTAGAGTTTGTTCAGTAGTATCTGCACAAGAGGTTTTCCATCACCTTAGCATGAAATTTATTTTTAAACCTAGGCATTATGGATACTGTACCACCACACGTAGTTTATTTAGCTACATGTGATTTATGTCCCTGGTTCTATGTAGGGAAAACTGTCAAGAGACTAAAAGATGGAGAACAAACTCAACCAGAAGTCCACTGTTCCAAAAAAGCACACTTTAATAAAATAAAGCAATAAAAACTCAATAAAAAGAACAAAGCTTTCGAATTAAAAACTCTTCTTCAGTGTTTCATACATATTAAGTGTGCATCCTTTACATACACAAAGCACAGCCAGTCAATGAGAACCAACCCTAACAGTAATTACTAATTTAAAGTGCCCCATCATAAATACCTTATACATAGTAAACTATACATCAGGTAATCCAAAACGCACGCTGCAGTCAGTAGGATGAATAACCCAAAAGAAGGCGGTCTTAAAAATGATTTATTCTTCACACATAAAATAACCACAGAATACACTGAGTGCTTTCATCCCCTGTAAGGGACTTCATCAGAATCAGTTAATACAACAGCAAGCACCATTATATAACTATGAATTAATTGACTCAGTTTACTAAATGCAAAAATGTAAAGATACATGATGCATAAAAAACATTCCTAACTTGCACAAGTTAAAATAACTATAGTATTTTACCTAAACCTTACCCAACTTATAATTAAGTCCCATTATGCTATGTACCAATCTTATTTTTCCTAATGTATTGTGATACATTATTGTACTGTAGATCTAACAAACTTGTGATATTAAATGTTTTGTGTACTTGGAGCTTTTCTCCTCGGGCCTCCACTGAAAAAGGACATGTATCCAGTTGGACTAGCCCGGTCAACAAATGTAAAATAAATAAATAAATAAACTCCACCTGAACATGAATATTTGATATTTAAACAATTGTGAAGTAAAATAAAATGTTAAATAATAGCCCTCTTATTTTATATGGGCTTTAAGGAGATGTTTTCATTTAATCCTGGACTACAAGTAGCATGTAGCCTGACTTGCCATTTTAACTCTTTCATTAATCTGGGATCTATAGTCACCCCTTCTAGGATTATGAACTACACATTCTGTAATACCAAATTCAAATTTACTAAAACAAGGGCATGTCGAGGAATGTTTAAACAAGGCATTGTTGTGGTTACCTGTTATTTGAAATTGATGCTCATATAGTCTTATTTGTTTAAAATGCACATCAGTATTTATACATATTTTTTCAAATACAATATACTGGTCTTAAATCACACCAAATCATGTTTTTCCTTTAAAACAGGTTTAATGCTAACATGACCATTTAATCCTGGTGTTTGGTCAGCCCTAAAAAAACTAATCCATCTATACTCAGCCAATTAGGATTTATTAATTAAATCACCCCCATTCTTATTTAAAGGTAACACTTGCAAAATCCTGAACTGTAACCTGTGCTCAGAAACTGCACATCCACATGCTTTGCTAAAGCATTAGTCAGAATATTTCTACAAATATCTGATAAGTGGGAACTTATTTGTTCCTTCAACTTTTTATTTGTCTTCCCGATGTAGAAACATTGGCAGGCTACACAATTCGCAAAATAAACTACATTTTCTGTTGTACAAGTACCTGCAGCTCTAAACAAAGTTTTCCTGACTTATAAGGTGTGTAAAAAAAAAAAAAAATTGGCCGAGTATAGCTGGATTTGTTTTTTTAGGGCTGACCAAGCACCAGGATTAAATGGTCATGTTAGCATTAAACTTGTTTTAAAGGAAAAACATGATTTGGTATGATTTAAGACCAGTATATTGTATTTGAAAAAATATGTATAAATACTGATGTATATTTTACTATGTATGAGGTATTTATGATGGGGCACTTTAAATTAGTAATTGCCATCAGGGTTGTTTCTCATTGACTGGCTGTGCTTTGTGTATATAAAGGATGCACACTGTTAATACATATGAAACACTGAAGAAGAGTTTTTAACTTGAAAGCTTTGTTCTTTTTATTGTTTTATTTTATTAAAGTGTGCTTTTTTGGAACGGTGGATTTCTGGTTGAGTACCCGAAGTTCTTCAACTGCTGAGACGCTCTTTTGTTGGTTACTAAGAGACTAAAAGATAGGATAGCCAGACATTTGTATGATATTAAGACCAAGATTTTAAAGAATGCACTAGCTAAGCACAGAACTGAGAAGGCTGATCATAAATTGAGTTTCAGAGTCCTACAATGTATAACTGGAACTATTAGAAGAGGAGATGTTGATAATTACATAGAACAGGCAGAACTATGATGGATATTCAGATTGCAAACTAACAAATATCCAGGCATTAATGCCAATGTCACTTTAAAACCGGCCCTTAGTGGGTTTAGACTAAATCGCTGAAAGGTGTTATATTTTAAAGCTTTTAATGTTTTTATGAGCAGCTTTATGATTGGATACTTTGATATTAGAAAGAGCTGTGTTTTATCAATCTATTAGGGTCTGAGGAAGTGTATGTTAAGTGAAAGTGCTTATTCAGTGTTTTATCTCTCTTATTTTACTCATTAAAGTGTATTTCAGCCGTGGCAGCTTCGCTGGCTATTTTTGTTTTGCATTTTGTACTTTCCGGTTTTGGCTCTTGGGTGCTGTTTGGTTGTTTTATTCTTTTGCTGGTATTATAAATGCCAACGTATGCCTCCCATGTGACAAACCTGGTCAACAAAGGATAAATAAATAAAAAAAAAAAAAAAGAAAAATGTGTTTCTTAATGTGTCTTATATTTTAGTATTGCATTCTTAATTGATGACTCTGCAGTATTAAAAAAAATTGCAATATTGTAGTATATATATTTTCACTATTTTGTTTACACTGTTTGTTGTTGCTAGTCTTCTGTTAGTTGCTTTGTTTGCTGATACTAGTTTTAAGAAAAAAGGCATTTTCATCTGTAGAAAATTAAATATCCAGTTTACATTTTGCAACCAATCAGAATGCTTTTGTGATAGTTCAACCAGAGTTATTGCTGTGATTGAGTTTTACAGTTTTTAATTTGTCCTAAGAATGAGGATTCACGTTGGTGTATTTTGACTTCTCTTTGCACTTGTCTTTTAGTGGTTCAGTATGTGTTTTTACTAAAGGTCTTCTGCTCACACCAACAGATTTGGCAACATAGCAGTAAAGAAAAACACACGACTTACAGACCTTGCACAATGGTTAACATTGGGTAGAAGAAAGGAATCGGTTTTGGATTTCCTTATTCAGATGTTAGCTCTGAACTCCAGATGCCACAAAAACTAGAAAAGAAAACGTGTTTCTTATTTTATAGTCATCTGGCACCCCCAGCACTTTAGAGTCACAGTTAGTATGTGATCTTCTAACTCTGTGACTGTTGTTTTTGCATACTAATTACTAGATTTAGGGACTGGATTTGCAGTACTTGTGTCCTCATTCTCTGGTGTGTATGCCTGGCACTGAAATAACATGCATTGAAGCTAGAATAGGACAATGGTTCTGCCTGTTTCTGTAGCCATCAGGCAGGACACTGATTAATTTAAGTAGACCTGTGGTCTTTTGGCTCAAGCCTGTTAATGCTGTTGTCATCAGATGCTTTTTGTCCAAGAGTCAGGGGGCAGATAAGGTTGTCATTGTCCAGGTCTTTAAAACTTTATCAGTCAAATATCTCATTGTTGTTAGCTGGAAGGGCCACCATGATCTTTTGTCTCCTGGCCAAATGTAGTAATCATGCAGTGTCTCTCTGTTTGGGATTATATATAGTCAACTAAATCTCAACTATCTATTTTAAGGATTCAGTGCCCTATAACCTGGGTGGGGACTTGAAATGGAAAGTTTTGATCCAGAGTTTTATGTGCACTGTCCATTAAATACTGAATTCTTAGCTGGGAGTTGAACCAGTATTTATTTTCTTGCAGCTTTTCATTCTAGCCACTAAACTGGGATATGACTATAAAATACTTGATCCCCTGCCTTTCTGTAGTCATAACAGTAGCGTACTTAATTTTGTGCTAGATCAGCAACTGTCTTTATTGACTGTTGAATTTGCTACTATTTGCAGTATTTGCTGTTTTTGCTTAATTGTGGATTTTCTCGTAGTTGTAGTGTGTCTTTCTTTATCTTCGCTCTACAGATTATGCCTTGGGACGAGATTGCATAATGCACGGGTACATGTCGAAGCTTGGCCTTGGCAATCCTTTCCTGACCCAATGGCAGAGGCGCTACTTCTACCTCTTCCCAAACAGGTTGGAGTGGAAAGGCGAAGGAGAATCACGGGTAAGGACCTTGTATGCAGGGAAACATTAGTACAGGTAGTGACTTTAGGTGTATTGTGTAAAAGTAAAGCACAATGAAGGTGGTATTGTTCAGATATTGAGGCTTAGCTGTTGGTAAACATATGTTGTAGAATAAAGGAAAATCATTTTTCACAGCCAAGGTCTTATTTTTCCTGCTTCCTAGCCTCTGCCTAATTTAGAGCAGTGGGAAAGTGGTAACTGTCCTACTGCACACAGTGGAAACAACCAGTGGTGAGTGGTTATATTCTGAGATGAAGCAAAATGATCCCAGAAGGAAAAGCTCTGTGAAGATAGAGGACGTCAACCTTTTGGATGTCTTTTGATAAACTACCCAGCAAGTACTGACTTGGGTATCAAAACTGAGGAAGCAGGTAACTGCATTTGTTAGCTGACAAGCCCAGACTGCATCATTCATTTAGTTATTCATCAGAATTTCCAAACAGTGTAGGCAGGTTGGGAGTAAGAATTCTCTGGTGATAACACATTTGCAGAATCACATTGCTAGAAAAAAGAAGTTGCATTGCATTATAAAACAGAGTTTTCTTCAATCTGCAGCAGCCTTAGAGTTAAATTGGTTAAGGGGTGTGGGGTGAAGCCTTCTGTTGTTGAACAGATTTGTGCAAATGTCATTTTGCATTTTTTGCTTCAGAGAAGTGGCATTTGTATTGCTATCCTTCACACCTTCGTAACTGCAGCTTAAAACACAACTACCCAGTAAGTTGAGCTCAAGTGTTGAGACTTTGACAGTGCTATTTTGTATGTGTACGTTAGGGTGCATGGGACTATCACTTGTGCTTTAAGAGCTGAATAAACATTTGTCCTGGAGATGGTTAGTTTAGAAAAAACACAAATGTGTGTATGCAGTGGTATATATATTGCTCTGTATTCTGCTTAAAACCTTATTAGCAAAGATGTTCTACTTCATAGAGATGTCCTGCCAATTAAGTCTGTATGTTCTGTGCAGGTAATCTGCTTCTGTTAGTTCTGACATATCCAGACACATGGACAGAAGCAGTCCTGCTGCTGTGTCTTCTAAATAGATAGTACTGGTTTGGGAAGATATCTCCACATCAGTGAGACACTCAGCCGTGCAATTGTTCGTACTGTAGGTTAAAATGTCTTTGCTAAGGTATTACTATATGTATTAAAAGCTTATTGGAAACAACAGCCTACCCATTTGGAAAGCAGAATTAGTTTAGACATAGACTAGATTCTTCATTGCAGTTGTGAGGAAGTATATTGCTTTTGAGGTCAGTCTGGTAGACCAGAGGCAGGGCTTTTATATCCAACATTGGCAGACCAGACCTGGATGGTATGCTTGGTTACCAAAACTGTCTGGATAAATGCTGATCATTTTCCTGAGAATCTATCTTACTTATGAGTGCATGCCTGATTCTTGGTGGAAACTGGGGGTGCGATCATTTTGTGCCTAGGTAGTCAAAGTGCATGGCATGTCACCTGCAGCAGTATTTTAGCCCATGTTGCATTGTTAGTAGTAGTTGTATGATGCTGTTTGAGATTGGAGGGGTAACTGAGATGTAGCAATATGATGGTGGCTTCTCTCTAAAGTATCCAACCACAAAAGGCTATGGTAGGGCTTTGGGAGTGGTTGCTTAAAGACATTTAGTGGTTGCATTCCATTGTGTAGCTTTGATTTCTGAGTGCATAAGTGTTTTTTTTGTAAAGGATAGCACCTTGTCCCCAAACCGTCTGAAGCACTTGAGAGCTTAAGCAATGTAAGTATGCTGCTTAACTGCACATTGTCCCTTGCATGGTCAAAGTTTTGGGCAGAAGATGGCATGATGCTACTTCCCTAAAAAATACAAGTTGAATATGTGACAGAAAGAGGTAATGACAGAGCCCAGACCACTGTGTTTCACAACTGTTTAGAATGACAATGTTGACATTTGCTTGTGTTACATTCAATTGTAACTTCTTCCTTTTTTCTGTCAATTTCCCCTTACAGCAGAGTCTGCTGACGATGGAGCAGATCAAGTGTGTGGACGAGACACAGATGAAGGACAAAAAGTGTATACTGCTCAAGATGACAGATGGCAAGCAGTTTGTTTTGCAATGTGACGTAAGTCCTTCCAGCTCACTGTCAGGCAATATGATGTGTAAATGTAAATCTGTAGCCATCTTCCTTCTTTCCTAGAAGTGAACATGAACACCACTGTTTAATTAATCAGTAAACTACAGACAGGGAGATAATGCAGTGTGTGTATTTTTTAACAGTAGGTAACATTAATTGGCTAATACAACTTGCCCATTTCCATCTTATTTTATAAGCTCTGTCATGGTCAGTCAACATTCAGCTCTAAAAAATTGGCCTGTGCAGTGTAGTGTAGCAAAACAGAATGGTCAGCAAAGTTGGGTGAGGGCATTGGAGGACCAGTACTCCTTGAAGGGAAAAGGCCGGTCAGTGTGGTAGATATCACTGGAATGCGGGCCACAGAGGATAAACAGTGGGCTGTTCCAGGGTATAGGGTGTTTAGAAAGGACAGTTTTGTAAGGTTGATTGGGCTGTTCCATGGTACAGGATATATAGATAGGGCAGTTTTGTAAGGTTGGTAACGCCTATTTTTAAGAATCAGTAGCAACTGCATGATAAAGAAACAAAGGGAAGTTGAAAATAAGGTCTTGGTTGTCAGCCTTAATGACCATTCTAAAGGTTGGGAGATACAGACTGCCATATATCAAGTCACTAAAATGGATTGCTGATTGAGGAACTGTGTAAATGGGGATACGAATCTTAATTGTGTAGAACTTTAACATACTTTCATTTGACTGGGTATACCAAAAAAAAAGAATTGAACTGGTGGGACATATTTTTATGTATACTTATGGTGGGTCCTGATACAGAAGATGAAGGCCCTTACCAGAGGAAGCAGTATTTTGGACCCTCTAAAAGGAGCTGTGCAAAAGTTAAAACGTACCTGTAAAGGGAAGCAAATGTCATAAACCTTATTTATATGTGATCAAAGTAATGACAGGTAATCCAGTGGAGTACACCAAGCATGGTTCTGTAGTTAAGGTGAGCTGAAGCTGACTTTTTTTATTTCAGATTGTATACATGTTGGGATGTGCGTAATTTCCCCCATCTTCCTATCCTCCCCACCAACCATACATTTATTTTTTATGCCCTTCTTTGAAAGATGTCTCCCAGCCTGATACTACTGCCTGATATGGCACCTAGTACTACATGAAATTCTCAGACTGGTGCTTTATTAATGCTCAGTATACTGAATACCTGAACTCTTTCTGAATTGTTTTTTTAATGCACCTTTTGCCTATACCATAGCATTGTTGCATTGTACAGAATGGTTAATTTTTTTAGTTCTTTTCTTCCACACTTCTGAAAACACATTTCCAGCCTACAGAATAATTTTTGTTGGCATTCTTTCAGAATGCATAGTCCGTTGCCAACTTTCTGACTACTCACTGAGCGTGTCCACATCCTTCTGAGCATGTTCTTTCGTATTTATATGTCCTCACTTTTATTTCATTTAAAAGTTGGCCTACTGTACTGCTGAGCTGATGTAGAGTTTGTTTATCTTTACTTATGTGTGTGTGCGTGCGTGTGTGCGTGTACACACACACTCGTATAGGTCAGAGTCCGTGCTGAACTTCAGGGGCTGTGTGATTTACAAACAGTCTGTGCTTCTGCTTCCCTTGGCCACAACCCTACATTCTGTCCCCTTAAGCAGTTTGGCCCATTCTCCATCCTTTGCAGCTTTCCTAACAGCCCTCTGTGCAACATACAGAAACCATATTGATGTCTAAGTAGTCTTCATTTGCAGAAATCAGGAAGGATCTTTCCATTTAAAAAAAAAAAAAAAAAAATGTTGTCAGTGTTTTAGCAGACTATTCAGAAGGTCTAAAGTTGACCATTGAGATGTCCTTCATTAAAGCAGTGTTGCAGAATTGCTACTAATAGAAAGTAACCTGCCAAGAATACCATACATTTAGTCATTATACCAAGTCTTGGGTGCCTTTCTCTCATGCCGTACATCCAACCTGCGCATGAGAGTATGTGCTAGTACATAAGGGATATACGAGTGCAAAGTTCCTCAAAACTTTCTTGACACCAGCCTATGAAGAAAGACTGTATCTCTCAATTTGGCTTGCCAGCTGAACCGTGTGCCAGTTTCCAATCATTTTGGACAGGTAATTATCCCTATTTGGGGGGTAACTTCCGGTTTTACTAATTTTTTGACTGAATTTGTCATATTTCTTGTCATCTAAAAGAGGGAAATGCAACTGAGTTTGTCAGATCCCTTACAAGGATAATCACCGTGTTTATTCTCCTTAGGTCCATAACATAACTTTAAGGAGTGCGTTTTTACTAAGTCTTTCATTAATAACATGGTTACAAGTCACTTAGCATCTCTGAACATTTACCCAGAGAACCAAAGTAGGGTGGCCTCCTAGGCATCTCTTTCAGATGTTCTTCAGCAGCTACTTAAAAAAAATCTAAGAAGCCAAAGCTTTCATAGCTTTCTGTTGTCTGGTCAGAGTCTGTTATCTCTGTTGAGGCACATGTTGAGCCCGCAAATTATTCGGCTTCTCTCCCTGCTCATGCTGTCATGACTCATTTGGAAGCCAATGAGGCACAATTTTCGTGCCCATCCCTTCTCACTGATTAGATGGCTGGTAAGACTGCGAAGGGGAACCATGGCTGGTGATATCTGAGGGACAGGAGGGCATACCATAAATCATTGTTCAAGAGGGTACCCTCTGTACCCTTGTTGTGATTCTTCAAGAGTGTACTCCACTTTACATTTTATCTGTTGGCAGTCCAAAAGAGAGTAAGCAGAAGACAAAAGCATACTTGGGCCCTGTTACTCCTCTTCCCTCTGATCCACAACAGGAGTGGTATAATTTTTCTTAAAGGCTTTTGAAAGCCACAACAATTTCTTTCCACATCCTACTCCGCTCAAGGAAGTAGGATACTACTTCTGATAAGGGCTCTTCAGACAAGTCTGTGAAGCACAAAAGAGATACTGCAACCTATTAAACATGAGTGTCCAAAAGCCTTCATCTTTTCTTCCTCTTCTGGATGCTTTACAGGACACCTTCTTGTCTGCCTCAATGACATCGGAGTCACAGCCACCTGTACCTGAGAAATCTGGTTTTATAAAGTCCTGGATTCTCATAAATTTTTGTACGACAGTCATCCGTTAGGCCCTGCTGTAATTTCAGGTGAATAAGACATCTAAGCTAATTCCCTCTGCAAATACTTCACCTAATGATAAGGACATTAGGGCTACTGATAGGTATAGGTAGAAAGTATACACCTATGCAACACTTTCTTTCATTGCCATAAACTACTAAACCCACATGACCAGGTATTTGTTGTCTATTTTTAACAGTAACAAACTAATTACTGGTATTCCTAACTATGATAATAAAAGTTCTTTATTGTCTATGCTCAGTTCTGTTACTCAGGTAGCAAGACATTCAGTAAAGTGTGGCTATGATACTACTGATGCCTCTTCCAAGGTGGCAGCCTCTGGATCTTTTTTAAGCAGATATTCTTGGCTAAACTTGCAATCATTGCCTGACAGTGTCAAAGCTAAGTTGGGTTGCTGGATGCTCCTTTGAACAAAGACAGTCTTTTTGTCCAGCTTCTGCTGAAGTTTTCCAGAAAATCCAAGAGATTAGAAAAGTTATGCAAGATTTTAACCAACTCTTCTCTCTCCTGTATGAAATTCTCTGTAAAACTGGACCTTCCTTTCACAAAAGCCAAAAGTCACAGCAAAAAGGTAAAACATTTTTTTAAGAAAAAGGAGCAGGAAAAAACTTTTTTCAAAGGACATAAAGGATCCTTTGACAGTATTTTAAATTTATGACTCCCTCCCTCCCTCCCACCCACCCTCTTCTTTCAGGAAGACTTTCTCAGTCCCCACCTCTCTGGAAAATATTAGGCATTTGGGTACTCAGCATATCCAAAATGGGTACAAGCAGACATTGAACCTCTGTACAGTCACATCTGGAATTCGTCAACTTTCCCCAATTTAACAACATCTGATTTTGCCAATCTTACAAGAACTCTTCCACCAGGGTACCATAGCAGTAGTCCCACTTCACCAAAAGGGACAGGGGTTTTATTCTAGATTATTCCTCATACAAAGAAACAAAGGCACATGGAGACACATTTGAACTTCTCCACCTAAAGTACTTTCCTGAGAATTTCAAAATTCAGGATGTTCTTTCCAGAGTCATCTTCCCATGATTTTCCCACAAGTCTTTCTGGTTAACTTGGCTCTAAAGGATGCCTATATTCATATTCATATTCATATTCATCCACATCACATTATTTATTTATTTAACATTTGTTTGCTGGGAAAGTCCACTTTGGAACGAAGCCTATTTTCAGTGGAGGCCTGGGGAGAAACGCTGCAGACATATGTCTTTGAAAGGTGGGAGGAAACTGGAGTACCCAGAGAAAACCCACACAAACGCAGGGAAGACATGCAGACTGCACACCGAAGGCAATCCAGCCGAGAATCGAACTGGAGAACCTCTTGCTGTGAGGCAACAAAGCTACCGCTGCACCACTTTGTGCTTTGGGGTTTCATTTTCAAGTTACTGATTTGTTCTTTGTTGTACATGGAGCTCCAAGGTATTCACATCTACCCTTGTTTATACAGCATTCTAATCCAGATTGCATCAAAAGAAAAAAAACTTTGCAGAATCCCTAATTCACTTTGAACCTGCTTGTTTATCATAAGTTTCACTTTAAACCTGAATAAATGCACCCTAGAATCTTCATAGAATCTATTTTTCTGGGTTGCCAGCTGAACACGTCTTTCTTGATGGCCCGCCTTCCTTCCTCTGGAAAAAAATCAAGTTTGATTTCATACTTCTAATCCCTCATGACTTTAGAAATGCCCTCTGGAAGAGAGATTCTGAGAGCCCTGCAGTTTATGGCATCATCAGTGCAGAAAGATTCCATTTATCAGACTCCACATGAAGCTTTAGTGTTACCTCAAGTCAGTGTGAGAACAGCACTGCCATCCTCTGAATTTCCCAAATTACTTTCTTACTGTTTGTGAGGAAATAGTTTCATAGGTGGATCAACCAGATAACACTGAATCCTGGAGTGCCCTTTCTGGTTTGCGTTCCCCATCAGAAAGTTACCAATATGCTTCAGACATGGCTTGGGAAATGTATTCTGTGGGCATGAAAGTCCAAGGAGTATGTGCAAGGCAAGACCGGTCCAAACATGAAGTGTCAAAGAAATGAAGGCATTGACTTTTATCTTTCAAACCCTTCACCACCTTTGATTTACAGGAACCCTACAAATTTTGACAGACAGTACCACATTCATGTGGTTTATCAAACAAGGGGGGAACAAAATTCTACCATCTGTTCAGCTTACCCATGATGGCTTGGGAAATTGCTATTCACTACAGTTCTTTTCTCCATGTAGCATGAATCCCAAGAGAGATTAACTCAATGGCAGAGCACTTGCACAGATTGAAGGCAGAACCTCACAAATAGATGTTAAACTGAGAGATCTTTCTACAGATAGAGTACCATCACGAACTACCCAAAACAGATCTTGTTGCCTCCAATCTGCAGAGCAGTGTTCAAAATGGATACCTTGTCTATCTCCTGGAAAGGGACATTCCTTAATGATTTCCTCCCCTTTCCTCTAATTCAAAACATCCTGAAATTCAAGAAGAGCATCCCAAAAATGCTAGTGGTGACTTCCTTTTGGCCCAGGCAGCATTGGTTTTCCCATCTAGCCAAAGGCAGTCACCACAAGTTGCCCCCAGAAGATTGGTCTGTTTATACAACAAAAGGGCTCTCTCATTCATCAGAACTTGCAAACTCTCTATCGATAACCCTTTGAAATGTTGGGACCCACTAGAACGAGTCCTAAAACACAGAAACTGGATGGCCGAAAAAAAAAACTTGAGTGTAACAAGTCCGAGAAGGCCATTTGCCAGAATATTTCCTTTCCTCTGATGTATGGTGGTATGCAAGTTGTTATATTTAAATTCATGGGGCTTGTACTCCCAAATCGGGAGTGCAGGGAGACTTCCCTTCCTGCAAAAAAGAATTTTAAATATGAAGAGTGGTGATTGAGAGTTGTTGTTCCCCTGCATTTCATTAGGGAGCCCTATCAATTTGACCATTTGGATGGTAGGCTTTTGATTCTGTTTAGGTCTCCCTTTACTAAGAATGTGCTGCAGGTATTACAGGAGGCAAGAAAACTTGCTACAAGAAAATCTTGTATTTCCAAGTGGACGAGATTTGCTATTTGGTGCTAAAAGAGAGGACAGAACCCTTATCCTCTGAGATTTACCATTATCTTTAAATACTGTGTGAACTGTTTAACTGTGGGCTGGCATAATCTTGTAAAGCACATTTGTTAGCCATTTCTGCATGTTTGCTTACGGATTCACATCTTTTTTTCACAGTATGGGGTCAAACAATTCCTGAAAGGCTTCCTTCACATCAGGCTTCCAGGAAAATCCATTCCTCCCTTTGGGACTTGAATTATATATGTTGGAAAAGTTAACTCTTCTTTTTGAACCCACCTCTTCTACTATAAAAGTTCTGTACATGGAAGCAGTTTTGTTAGTGACTTTGACTTCTGTTGAAGGGGTGTCAGAGTTACAAGTTCTTATGTCTTCTCTACCCTTCCTGATTTTTTCAAAAGGCATGATTTCACTTGGAACTAATCTTTATGATTTTTTCAGGTGGTTTTCTCTTACTGTATCTTTTTGTTAGACTTTTTTTTTTGGGAAATCCCTCCAAGGCCAGGTCAAAGCTTATTCTGCTAGAGTTGGTCTCTTCAGGTGCCTTTTTCAAGTATTTGAACTCAAGAGCTGTTTTAAAAGTATCCACTTAATCTTCTGTATGCACTTTGCTAAGCACTACAAAATAGATGCATTTTCTAGGGCTAGAACTGGTTTTGCCAGATCCATTTTAGAAAGGTATTCTGAACTGTAGCTTTGCCACCTCAGTCTTCCTCTTGGTCAGTATAACAACCATGAACTCAGTCTTCCTCTTCCCAGTCAGTATAAAAACCTTGTGAATCTTCCAATTAGTAAGCAATACTGCAACAATGGTATAATGAATGAGATAGTTATGTAAGAATTTATTTGCAGTATATGCACCCCCTTCCTTCTATTTTTTTCATGTTATACTTCTGTTTTTATATTCTGACCAAAGTGGAACCTACCTTTTGTTTTCACTATCCTCATGTGTCCTGTTCTTACTCTTTACTTGCCCTGATTCTACATTTTCTGGGTCAAAAAAAGCCCTGAGGAACTTTGTGCCCATCCATCCCTTATGTACTAAAACATATTTGCGTGCATAGGTTGTAGGTCACACATGTGACATGTCCAAGTTTTGGAGTACTGTCCGGTTGTTTGGTATCCTTGGCAGGATACTTCCCTTTAGTAAGCAATATTGTAATAGTGCTCTGTCCAGACATCTATTATTATAGTAAGTTCTTACACAACTGTACATTTTTCAATAATTTTCCTAGGATTTTGCTGAGTGTTACTGACCTGTAATTTATAAACTCCTCCTTTATAGATATCTTTATATATCCATATTCATACTGGTTGTCCTTCCATCCCTAGGTACCTAATCTCTAATTAGAAGTGTATTGAATAATTGTCATTGATCCCCATTAGCACTTCATTTTCCTTGGGATCTTCTCTTGCCCTTATCCCATATTTCTAATCTTTCTATCTTTTTTGCATGTATGCTGTCTTTACTATGAGCATTTAAACTTTTTTTGCCATATTTATCTAAAACCCATTGGTTATGTATGTTTCAAACAGTTGCTTATTTAAAAGGATGTCATTGTAGAACTCTGAAGACTTCCTAAGTCTAGCACCATATGGGTTGTTGTGGATGTCATTATTTCTCATGTCTTCTTCTCCAAAAATGAACATTCCTTACAGTACCTCATTTTTCCTCTGATCTCCAGGCAGACGTGTTCCGTAGTCCTTCCACAGTGAAAAACAAAAAGCAAAGTGTATTATCTTTATCAGTGCGTGGGTATTGTGTTCCATAAAAAAGTGTAGTTTGTTGATGAGACAATCATGGGGAGCACGTTTGAGCCAAATGCTGTTTGTCTGACTAATAACTGTGACTGCTTTATTGCTGAAAGCCACATTCAGCAAATAGGTTGTTGCTGTTTCCCTACTGTTGTGTGACAGTGGAGTTGGTATATATAATTTAGGGGAAGTGGGGGTGCTTGAATTTCTTCAGAAAAGCTTAATGTATTATTCACTGAAAGTATCTGTCAGTAATTTATTGTCTCTAATTTGTCCATCGTACAAGTAATGATCGGTAAATAACCATGATTGCTCATCATGTACCTTTACATTGTGGCAAGTGTATAGTAACAGTAAAAGTTACTTTAATAAGTGTAAGGTTGCTGAACCATCGGGATAAAGACATATTCCCTTACCCTCTAGTTAGTCCATCTAGAGTCATTGGAATGTGAAGAGTACATGGTGGGGGAGGATTGCCATTCCACATTGCAAATGTAATTTTTTTAAATGAAAGTGTTCCAGTAACAATTTTTTTCACAACAATGTGTGACATGTCTGCATCCAGGATGCCATAATATGAATCTGACCTTACACGTACCTCATTCTTTCAGCTAACAGCAGCTTTTGACAGCAGAGATATACCCTAGCAAGTTGTTCATAGCTTGCCACTAAGAAGTAGACTAGTTAAGCCTTTTGAAGCCTGTCAACTGCAATCCTAGTGGTGTACCCAACTAGTTACTCTTCTTGTCCATAAGGGATGGGGGAAGCTGGGCTTGGGATAAATTTGTAATTTCCCATCCTTTCATCTGAGTTAGATTTGAAGACAGAAGACAAAGTAAAACTGTCACCACTGATTTCTAGGCTGATAAACTTCCGTGACTAAATGGAATGGTCCCTTGCTGAAAGGCATAGACTTCAGAGATGATTATGATTCACTGTGCTTGGATTGGCTCTTAGACATTTAAATGTATTAGTATTTTTATGAAACTCAGGATATAAAGAAGGCTACTTGCCTAAAGCACTTGTCCTGTACTGGTTTTATTTGTTGTTTACGAAGCACAATAGTTTTATTATTTTATTAAATTCTGGATTTTTCCTTTGCTGTGGTGACAGTTTTACTTTGTCTTCTACTAATTTTGTTCCTGTTAAACTGTCCTTAAGTGGTTGGCGGTGTTTTTTTTACTTTACTTTATAGATTTAATAATAGTGAGGGGCATGTTTTGCTTTACCAAAAGCAGGAGTTTGTTTAGAGATGGGGAATTCTGTGTGTGTGTGAGAGAGAGAGAGAAAGCTTTGTTGTGCCAAATTGTCCTATTTATGTTGTAATGTAGATTTAGGTGCCTTGATCTTGTATTTGTATTACTACCGGTTTTGCAGATATGTATTAGATCTAGCAGGATTTGGTCATTTACAGTTATGTAGGCCTGGCCTAGATCACCCCATAGGAGTTTTAAGAGAGAAAAAAGAGAGTGCTTTCAGGAGCACTGGGTGGCTTAAGCAGCAGATACCCAGATTTTATTTTGAGAGGAACTGCTGAAGTTTTTCAAGGTGGGTTAGTTGCTTAGACAGGTACATGCCAAAGGTGTCTCCTCATCTAGTATGAGCCTGATGAGGAATGAGTAGAGGGTAACAATGACTCCTACTGAATGAGGACAGAGAGATAGCAGGTCAGCTAGCCTAGTATTTGGCTATGGACCTATGAGAGGAGATGCCCTTAGTAATTAGTTAGGTGAGATAGAATGGCTTTTCTGATGACACAGGATATGGGATGGTCATAGAAGAATTTGTTAACCACAAGGGAGTCTGTCTCTAATAAGAGTTGCTGTTTTAAGGGAAGAGTCATTTCTGTGGAAAGTGTGTGAAAGTTACTGTTTCCCCAGATTGTATAGTGCTGTAGACTGTAATCCTGATACCCAAAGGTCTGAGTCAGACTTTCTTGTATTTTTGTGCCTATATAATAGTAGTATGTCTGTAGCCAGTTATCTGTGTTGCTGGTAAGTGAGTTAAAAAGAAAAAAGCAGAGAGAAATTGTCTGTGGACATTTTTTGGCCTTTCTTAGTACAGATAAAGCTTTGTAGACTGCAGGCTTCTCTTGTGTTCCCTTATCTACCAAGCTTACAATGTGTTCAGGGACTGTCCTTTTTCTTTATCAGTAAGTTTCTTTAAATCAGTATTAGTGCTGCATTTTAGCTGGTTCTTATACTCAGCATGGAACCCATCCAGGTCTGTTTTTTTAATTAACCATATTTCTTTGGTTTGAGACTGCTCTCATTTAAAGCTGGCCCTTGTAGTGCAATCATAGCACTGAACTTATGATTACAGTAGAGGCTGCTGTTGTTTTTAACAATGACTAAATGAAATAGAAGCACTATCTATGTTAAAGCAGATATAGACTGGCACAGAAAAGCTTTGACTAAAGAAGTTTAAAAAAAATCTTCAACATTCCATTTGCAGATCTTAAATACAGCTGTAAATGGCCAGTCTCTATGCTAATTTCTAAATGGTCATTAGGTATTTGGTTCAGGCATTTTACCACGTACTAAATAAATAATCCAGGTGCACCAAGGAAGGTACACCTGCTAAACACTGTGCTTGACCTTATGTCATATAGGTAGCCATTTTTGCTTTCACAATGCTTAACTCTGTTGTGACTATTTTAGCAATGTTTAACCAAAAATACAAATGTTGCTGTTAACACTAGGCTCTAAGCTGAACAGTTGTACAAAAGTAAGTTTCTCTAATAGCTGAACCTAATGATTTTAAATGCACTGTTAAAGTCTCCCTTGTTTTGTAGTTGCCATCTATTTAAAACTACAGGTGAGCGGGGTTGCTTATAATTAAAGCTCCAATTTCAAAACACAAATTTCCAGTGTCTTTTTGTAGCTGTAGATTGCTTCTATATGAACAAATTGATTATTGCTTTCCTCACTTTAATCTAGCCGTTTTCAGCGTACTGCATTTACTGATACTGTATTTTGCTATTTAAGATTGCTTACTGCACTTTTTAGTCATTTTATAAGTTATTTCTACTGTATTTACTGTTGTAGGCTACACACTCAAGTGTGCTAGCCTTTCTGTGCCTTAAAAGTGTTTTTACTGCTGTTTAAATTGTATTTCTGACTGTTTTTCAAAAAAAAAAGAAAAAAAAACCCAAAAAATTCTGTGCGCTTGTTTCCCGCCATTTTCTCTAGCTAGAATAGTCCAGGTTTCATATTTGCTGATTTCATAGGTTCATACTAGGCTATCTGCCCTAGGGCATTTATAAGCCTAGCCAGAGTGTGTTTGGCTTTCGCCACCCATTTTAAATTTATTTTGCTATGCCTTTTTTTGAGGTTAGTATACTGTGCCTCTGTCTAACAGTGACACAGAAGTGATAGCCAGGGTAAACCTACGATCTCCCATCCACTCATCAAGATTCCTCTTGAAGAGAGTCAATGTAGGACTCTGCCTAACCTGGACTGGGATTTTATTCCAGAGTGAAGGGAGCCTCTGGGTTATGAATCTGTCCCTCCAGCATGTCCTATTTATTTCAGTGCTGAGGTTCAAGTCTCTCGAGCGTAGCTCGATGGGATTTGGTTTTTCTGAGGTGCAGCATGTCCATTAATTCGGGTTGGACATGGCTTTATCGTCAGGCACAGATCGCCTCTGAGCAGGCGGTATGCCACTGAGTAGAGCTGGAGTTACTTTAACCGGGCAGCATATGGCATCTGTTTGAGCCCTTTGATCCTCTTGGTGAGGTACTTTTGGGGTCTTCCCAGTTGCTGCAGGTGTCTGGTAAGGTACATCCCAAAAGGGGCATTGTACTCAATTATGGGCCTGATGAGGGATGAGTAAAGAGGCACAATGACCTCCCCTGATCTAGATGTGAATCCCTTCATGATTAGGTGGGCTATATAAAATGTTTTTCTAACCACTTTGGCCACGTGGTTGTCAAATGAGAGATTGCTATCAACTTGGGTTCCCAGGTCCCTAATGACTTCTTCTGTACTTAATGGATTACCACCTATGTGGTAATTTGTGGGCACTTTGTTTTTGCCAAAGGGGATGACTATACACTTTTAGGCGTTTAGCTTGAGGCCATGGCTCTGGCACCGGTTGTCTGTTTCTATGAGGCCCTTTTGGAGGATGCTTGTGTCGGCTGGAGAGTTGATTATGGCCCAGTTTGCAGTCATCTGCGAACTTGGTCAGCCACAGTCCTTCCGTGTTGGCCTGTACCGCCGAGAAATATATACCGAACAAGAGAGGTCCCAGGACTGAGCCTTGTGGGACGCCACTTGTAACTGGTTTGGAGTCTGACATCGCTCCAGCAATTCTAACCATGTGGGTTCTGTCCTTGAGCCAGTTTGCAACCCATCTAGTGACATAGGGGTTTATATTTAAGCTGGTGAGCTTATCTATAATGCCCGAGTGGGGTATTGTATCGAAGGCTTTTGCGAGGTCCAGGTGGGCTGTGTGGACCACCTTCTCCTCGTCAATGGCCTTGGTGACTGTTTCAAAGAAATCGACCAGGTTTAAGAGGCAGGATCTGCCCTTAACAAAGCCAAACTGGGTAGGATCCAATGACTGTAGGTCCCCAATATCTTTATTTATGAGGTCCATGATGCTCCTTTCCATAGCTTTGCAGACCAAGCTAGTCAGGCTTATGGGGCGATAGTTTCCAGGATCCGTTGAGACACCACCTTTGTGGAGAGGGACCACTGTTGCTGTACGCCACTCTTTGGGTACATATCCTGTAGTAAGGCTAAGACTGAACAGTAGTTTTATGTTTGGGTTTAGCTCTTCTTGGAGTTCATGTTGGACGCAGCCCGGGACACCATCTGGTCCCATTGATGCTGTGTTTTTTGCTTTGGAGAGGGCGGCTCTTACCTGAGCATCTGAGATGTCAGGGGGGCAGCACTCTGTTGGGATAGATATTTGCCCTTTTGGTGGGGAGGGGGGGAGAAGTTTGCACTGAACCTGTCAGCTAGGATGTTGGCAAAGTCTGTGGGCTCGGTGTATTTTTTGTCATTTTGGACTAATTCTGAGCATATCTGGGAATTCCCACCCAGGTTCCTAACATAACTAAAGAAAGCCTTGTGATTATCCTTAGTGTCCTGTGCAATTTTTCTCTCGAAGCTGGCCTTAGACGATTTTATGAGTGCCCATAGTTTTTTGCTAATACTGATCAGAGATGCCTTCCCTTTTTGGGATTTTGCCCTATCATGTAGTAGCTTCCTCCTTCTTTTGTATAGTTTGTTTATGGCTGGGGTCCGCCAGACAGGACGTCTGCCTTTGGAGGATTGGGTCTTGGTTTTATTTGGGATTGCATGATCCATGCATTCCTGAAGGTGTTCATAGAATGCGTTTATAAAGGATTCCGCGGTCTGGGCCGTATTTTCCACAGGCCTGGGGGCTTTGAAGGATTTTGCCTCGGTTTTGAGGCGTGTGAAATTTGCTTTAGAGAAGTTTTTCACTGTGGTTTTCTGGGCAGGGGGTGGGGTCGGGATGTGAATATCCAGTGAGATTAGTTTATGGTCTGATCTTACCAGTGAAGGATACACTTCTGGTCTGGAGCATAGTGTCCCCATGTTGGTGATGATCAGGTCCAGTATGTTTTCCCCTCTTGTGGGAGTGGTAACAAGTTGTTCCGTAGCATTTGAGTTTATAAATTCTAGGAACCTTTGGGCTAGGGTGTTGGAGCTACAGTAATGCTCCCAGTCTATGTATGGGTAGTTGAAGTCGCCCAATATAATGGTGTTTGGAGAGACCTTCATATTTTCCAGTATTCTCAGGAAGGCCAAGTGGGGTTCCTGTGTTTGGGAGGGTGGTCTGTAGCAGGCTATAAACTGGAAGGCAGTTTTACCCACAGTTAGTTGCACATGGATAGTCTCTGATGCTTCGTGCTGTGCCACCAACCTGGAGGTGTGGGTATCTTTGACGAATATTGCTACTCCCCCTCCTTTTGTGGTTCGGTCCAAGTTTTGGGGCCGAAAAGCATGGTATGAGGTATAACCTGGTAGTGCTGGGTGCTCTCGGGAGCCTTGAACCAGGTTTCTGTTACTGCACAGATATTGATGTTCTCCATGCTAAGGAGAGTTTCGAGTGCGTGCATCTTGAGGTTTAGACTTCTGGCGTTGAGTAGCATTACTCTTAGTTTCTTATCCCTTGTGATACCAATGGAGGTGGGTTTGTCTTTTGAGCCTTGCCTAAAAAAGGCACTATGGGGGTAGCAAGAGCCTTTGCCAATATCCAAAAGCCCAGGGGTGACAGGTGCAAGCCGTCCCTAGCGAAGCATCGTGGCTTGTCGAGCATGTCATCCCAGGCTGACAGGCATTGGATCCCCTTTGAATGACACCAACACTTAAGCCAATTGTTGAAATTGATCATCTTGTCTTCATATTGTGGCATCATTCTTGGTGAGGGTAAGATGCTACTCAAGGTCAGGGTCATACCGGCCTGGGCTACATGCTCAGAGTGCTCCTCTGTCTCTTTTCATGTAGTCCAGGGAGGTACGTCTCAGGTCATTCACACCAGCATGGACAATGACTGAGTCATATTTGTACTTGCCTTGGAGTGACCTGAGTGCTTGTGTTATGTGGCGGATCCTAGCGCCCGACAGGCAGCTCACCGTGACCTTCTCCTTGTTCAGCCTGGTGAGCAGGACGTCAGTGTGCCTGACAATAGAGTCACCTATTACAAGTGTATCAGGTGTGTTGTTTAGCTTTAAGGGCTGTGACTGTTCGGCACACTGGCTTTGTGAGCTATGTGTTGCACGGGTTTTGTTTTGGGGTAGCAGTTGCTTGGGTGTCTGCTTTGGAGGTCTCTGCTGCTTAGGCAGATTTTTATTTAGAGCCTCCGAGTATGTTTTTGTGTGTTTATGTGTTTGGTTTGTTGTCGTGGTAGGTCTATGTGAGACTGGAATTGTAGTGAGTGTGGTTTCCTTCTCCTCCTGACTGGTTACGCCAGTACTGAGTTGAGAGAGCTTAGCCTCCAGTTTGGCTATATGGTTGCATCTCTCACATGTGTTGGAATTTGTTGGGAGGAGGAGAGGGTTGTCTGTGTACATGAGGCAGTTGTAACATTGCCTCAAGATTCCCAGATTCACCAGCTGGACCGGAGAGGAGATTGACAACTGACCTTTGGACATGTTAGAATAGTATTGGGAATTCCTTTATAATTGAAAAAAGGGCCAATAGGGAGCAAGGTACTCAAGGGGAGTTTGTGAGGGTGTAGTGCTTTTAATTTTTGAGCTGACTTATATAATTGTTTTAGTGAGCAAGTGCCAGGTAACTTGAATGCAATGTGTTACAGGTAACTTAAATGCAAAAACAACACACAGTAACTTTCTTTCAAGTGAAACAAGGAAATAAGTACAGTAAGCAATGCAGATATCACTAGGGATCCACAGAAGTGCTAAAAGGCCGCGTTTTAGGTGGAATTAGCGTTTCAGGGAAATAAACAAACAACAAGCATACAAATAAAGCTAGATTCAGCAGGCCTGGATCTAGTCTATGCTACAGCAAACAAGGTGTACCAATTTCAGTAAGAAACAGTTAGAATATGCAGGCACTATAAGCCTTTAACCAGAAATTCCCTGCTCAGAAGGGCAGAGTCCAGCCTCTCCTCCCACAAGAGTGCAGACCGCAATCCTTCTTAATGTAAAATAACTGGCCTGAAGCCCAAGTGCTTAAACCAGAACTAATACACTTTTAGAATAACAGACACTGAGCTCTCAGTCAGCAGTTCCCAACTTAGAAGGATGTAAGCTACCTGTCCTGCCACCACAGTGCAGGCCACAAACCTTCCTAATGTAAAACAACTGGTCTGAAGCCCAAGTGCTTAATCCAAAAGACTTAGAAATGATAGCTACACTTTAATCAAGTTACTACCAGCAGTAATAAATACAACTGAATACTTTAAAGAATGCCTGGATTAGTGCTCAAGTTATACAAACAAAGCTAGATTCAGCAGGCCTGGATCTAGTCTATGCTACAGCAAACGAGGTGTACCAATTTCAGTAAGAAGCAGTTCAAATATGCAGGCACTATAAGCTTTAACCAGAAATTCCCAGCTCAGAAGGACAGAGTCCAGCCTCTCCTCCCACAAGAGTGCAGAACACGAACCCTCTTAATGTAAAATAACTGGCCTCAAGCCCAAGTGCTTAAACCAGAATTAATACACTTTTAGAATAACAGAAACTGAGCCCTCAATCAGCAGTTCCCAACTTAGAAGGATGTAAGCTACCTGTTCTGCCACTACAGTGCAGACCACAAACCTTCCTAATGTAAAACTAATCTGAAGCCCAAGTGCTTAAACTAAAAGGCTTAGAATGAGTTACACCAAGCAATAATAAATACAATTGAGTACTTTTAAGATTACGCAAAAGCAAAATAAAGTAGGAAAAAACACAAATACAGTAAAAGCAGATCATTTTTTTTTTTTGGAAAGAGAGAAAGGAGTAGCAGAAACTAAGCTGATTGGCCTTCTCAAATGCTCTCCCTGTACTGGGTAGAATGAGGTAATGACACTAGACTGGGAGGAGGGTCCCAGATCAAATTTACACTAGGGGCGGGCAACTGCAAAGCCATCAACTATAAAAACACTATACCAACACGGAGGGAGGGTGGGAAACAAACTGCAGAAATGTTACTCACAGCTGAAAAGCAGCAGTGAGCCTTTAAATGAAAGTTTTAAACAGCTAAAGGAGCCACTAGAAAAAAAGAGTTTAACTGCAACAAGTTATCATAAACAAACAACCCAACAGATGCTTAATAAGAGTGGACAATTTCCAGTTAATACCTCACACACAGTGAAACTAGCTAGAAAAAATACACAGTACACAAAGTGCTATAAACAACAAAGAAATAAAGAACAAAATAAACAAAAAACAGGATACTTAATGTTATATATTGTAGCTCCGAGTTTGCCGAGTGTCCTTCCTTCGATTAGCTCACTGTATTTTGAGTTTCTGAGTTGTCCAGATCTTGCTGTGGTAGAGGGAAGTCTTTCTGCTCATCAGTGGGAGTGGTAAGCACTGAACAGCCTAACTGTCACTAGAGGAGTGGTTTCCAGCTCTGAAATTGTAACTTTTTGGGCTGCTTTCTATCCCTTTTAACGTTCTGCCTTAAAAAAACGTGTTTGCGCGAGTTTGCTATTGTTTTAGCTCGGCAGGTCCTGTTTTGGCTTCCTGCAAACTACTACAGCAGCAGAAAGAGAGAATTTGACTATAAGTACCTCAGTTTACCTTTTTTTTGCCTATAATTGCTTTCCTCACTTTTTAAACTAGCCACTTTCAGCTTACTGCATTTACTGATACTGTATTTTGCTATTTAAGATTGCTTACTGCACTTTTTAGTCATTTTATGTTATTTCTGCTGTATTTACTGTTGTAGGAAACACACTCAAGTGCATTTGCCTTTATGTGCCTTAAAAGTGTTTTTACTGCTATTTAAATTCTATTTCTAAAAAAGGAAAAATAATTCTGTTTGCTCGTTTCCTGCCATTTTCTCTAGCTAGAATAGTCTGGATTTCAGATTTGCTGATTTCAGGACTGTATTTTGAGTTTCTGAGTTGTCCAGACCTTGCTGTTGTAGGGGGAAGTCTTTCTGCTTATCAGTGGGAGTGGTAAACACTGAGCAGCCTATCTATCGCTAGAGGAGTAGTTTCCAGCTCTGAAATTGTACCTTATTTGCCGTTTTGGGCTGCTTTCTAATCCTTTTAACTGTCTGCCTTAAAATCCCGTGTTTGCGTGACTCACAGCGCGACTAAGCTAGTAAACTATTAGTGGAGCCAGAAAGTCTATTCTTCAAATTTTCCCTTAGATCTTGCTAGTTTTCATCTTTTTTCACTCCAAACTAGATAATTTAAGTCCAGCATTTACTCGGAATGTCTTGTAGCATTTACTGTAGCATATATACTGCTAACAGCACTAAACTGTCCACAAAGGAAAGTAAGAAAACAGCTCCAGTACTTAATAAAGTGAGTATCTATCCAGGCATGTCTAAGGGTCAGTTCCTTGTGGTTTCTCCTGTCAGCCTGGTGAACTTTGAACCAAAGTGACGAAACAAAGCAACACAACGGTAAAAAAGAGGGTAGGAATCACCAAAGCATACGAGGTGGCAAACTTTGAAATAAAGCCAGCAGTGTCCAGGACGTAATTCGTCTTGTTCGTACCTTGCCTAAAAATAAACTGCTGCATTTCTTAACGTGGATTACTACATGCATGCATGGTTTAAATAACATATTTTCCTGGACACTGCTGGCTTTATTTCAAAGTTTGCCACCTCGTATGCTTTGGTGATTTCAGCCTGGTGAACTTGGGCATTCTGAGGCAGTGTAGTAACTGCCTCATGTACACAGACAACCCTCTCATCTTACCTCCCTACACTATGACTTGTGAGAGATGCACACATATAGCCAAATTGGAAGCCAAGCACTATCCAGCCAAGACTGGATTAGCCAATCAAGAGGAGAAGGTTAACACCTGCACCACACCACATTCAACACACAGCCCTCCAGAACATACACCACCACAACCCTCACATAGTAACACAAAACACGCACCTACTTTCGTGGAGGCTGTCAATAAAAATCTGCCCAAACAATAGAGACCTCCAAGGCAGAAATGCAAATAAACACCACATCCCAGCACAAACTATGAAACACATAGCTCACATAAACAATGCCCCTAATGCAAAACAGCTTACCCAATACATTAATCATAGGTGACTCAATATACACTAGTCATAGGTGACTCAATGGTAAGGCACACTGGTGTCCCACTCACTAGGCTGAATAAGGAAAAAGTAATGGTCAGCTGCCTGTTGGGTGTCAGGATCCGCCACATAACGCACACACTTAGGTCACTCCACAACAGGTACAAATATGACTGTCATTGTCCATGTTGGTGTAAATGACCTGAGACGTACCTCCCTGAACTACATGAAAAGAGACGTTGAGGAGCTCTCAGATCTTGTAGCCCAGGCAGGTATGGCCCTAGCTCTGTGTAGCTTCCTACCATTAGCCAGAATGATACCAGAGTACAAGCAGAAAATGCAACCAGCCAGTGAATCCAACACAGGTTTATTGTAAAATCTCTGTCTCTGACATCTCTGCCCAAAATAAGCCTTCAAAAGACGTCATGGAAGAGGAGACAGCAACTGACGCAGGACCCAAGACTTTGGAATTCAGGCCGACTGAGGGCAACCTGCCAGTAGATTACCCAAATGTAATGACTGCATCAGTGAAACACGAAGAACATCTTTTTTAGAGAAAATAAATGTGTCACTTTTTGATGAATGTCTTCTTAAAAAACAGCTTTTAACTAAGGAATCAGTGTGTATTTTGAAATGTAATACTGTGTACCCACATGGGTTGAATGAAGAATTAAATTGGAGAATGCTCATTTAATCGTTTAATTGTTAATTGGTTATAGTATTTTAGGCAAGTTTTGTATGATGCTGTTTACTCCTTGAAGGCTTTTTTTGGGACGAGACGTCAGAGACAGAGATTTTACAATAAACCTGTGTTGGATTCACTGTCTGGTTGTATTTTATATTTTTCGTTTGTGGTGGTAATTTTTTATTTCTATTCATGGCCAGTGATCCACAGTACAACTTGCCGGGTGTTTTTCATGAGACTATTGGAGATGGCTCACAGATGTCCTTGGACAGCTTTCTAAATAATGCTTCGGATTGTAATTTACAGTCCTATCATGGGGCTGGTAACATTCAAACTATGTGTACTACATGGGACAAATGGGAAGAATAAAGTAATAAACGTTGCCATAATCCATTCAACAATATGGGAAGAAAGTTATCTTCGTCTTTATCTGAAGAAAGTAAGTCTCTTTTCGAACAGTTAGAAAAATGTATTTGGAAAAAGACCTCTACTTTCTTTAATTTGTCCAGTTTGCAAAAATATCTGGACTTGGACATTACACCTAGAGGATTGAGAGTATTTAAGGATCCAACTCTGCCCTTTGATCTGCAAAATGCCTCTGGTATACAATTTCATAAACGTTGGGTAGCAGCGGCACACAAGTGCACTTCAGAGTGGGTGAATATCCTGTTTGAGCGTGACAGGGTTAAGCAGAAAGAGTTAAAAGATCAGATTAAAAAAGTGTGCAATACTTTGTCAGCAGGCACACATGCCCAAGTGCTTGATGCTTTTCTCAATGACATTAATTTAAAACTAAAAGATTATGAAAGGGAACTAATTGAAAGGAAGAAGCGAAAACCACTCCGTGACTATGAAAATGAAAAGTAATTTATCTCAAAGGCCACTCGGAAGAAGGCTCGCAATCCTGTTGAGGTTTCAGAGGGCAGAAGACAGTTTTCAAACAAACAGTTCCTCGTTTTCAGCATCAGATGGACATTACACTTCATGTGATGAAGAGGCAGAAAACCAAGACGAATACCCTGTTTTGCCGCCAGCTCAGCAACCAGAATGACATTAGCAAACCTTTCGGAATGATACTAACAACTACAGGGGAGAAAGGCAAGGCAGAAAACGTGTTCGTGAACAACAAGGACATTTTCAAAGGGACTCCTACCCCCAAAGGGGGTATAAAAGAGGTAAAAGATAATTTGATACCTCGATTCAGTGAGAGTTAGATTGTAAATCTTTCTGGACATGTCTTTTCTGATTGTGAACTTGCGATTTTGAACCGCAGCCTAAAATTTATTCCCACTGTGGTACCTCGTATTTATGACATCAAATGTGATGTCTTTAAATTTAGTAGAAAACTACATCTAAAGCATTTTTTTAGAAAAGCAGATATAGATGATAATTTGATAAATTGTAATGACCGTGTGAATATGTCGTGTGAAAGCTTTTTTACATGTGAATCTGACAGTTCATTTAATGCTTATTGTAGGTTAGATACTAGTAATGTTTACACGAAAAGTGTTTTTTTACCTCCATTTTTTTAAATGAAGAAGTAGTTCATTTTTCCAATATGTTGAATTATGCTATTGAAGATGTGTTTAATAATTTTGTTAAAAATAGACAGCATGTTGATTATAACTTGTCCATTGCAGAATGGAAAGCTCTTCAAGTTTTAAGTAAAATGAAGGATGTAATCTTTAAACCCTCAGACAAAGGGAATAAGCTTGTCATTATGCATTATACTCAGTATATTGCTATGTGTATTGAACATTTAGAGGACGATAAAATTTGAGAGAACTGACATGTTGGCATATAATGAAGTAATTGCTGAGTATGTTGAGTTATTGCACAAGGGTAATAGACTTGGTTATTTCTCTGAAACTGATATTAAGAAGACGTTTAATATAGATGGATGTAAAATGGCATATTTTTATTGCCTCCCCAAGATTCATAAAAATGTAAATAGCCCACCGGGGAGGCCTATAGTCTCGGGTTGTGAATATTTCACCCATAAACTATGCCTTTTTTAACATAGTTATTTAGCACCTGTAGTATATACTTTGCCATCTTATATTCAATATATATTTGATTTTTTGCAAAAGATTAATGATATTAAGTGGAACAGCAACATGTATTTTTTTCCATTAGATGTTAAAAGTCTCTATACGAACATCAGCCATAATTTTGGCATGGAGGCTTTGAGATGTTTTTTTAGGTATCTCACCAGTGACAGAATATATCATAGAATTGGTATATTTCTGTCTTACACATAACTTTTTTGAGTTTAATAATAATCTTTTTAGGCAGAGACAAGGCACAGCAATGGGGGCTGCTTTTACCCCCATGTATGCTAATCTAAGCATGGGCCTTTTTGAGAATGAATATATCTATAGGAATAAGTTTTTTGTCAGCATGTTATTAGGTACTACAGGTACAATTAATTTTTATAGCTGAGGGGGGACAGGATTTAGTAACAGAATTTGTTAGTTCTCTATATAATAATAGACATGGTCTACAATTTGATGGCCTTAATATAGGAATACATATTCCTTTTCTGGATGCAGTCATTGGTATTAGGAATGGTTCTGAACTAATGACGTCAGTGCACAGAAAGTTTGATCAAGGTACACAGTTTGTTCATGGCCATAGTTGTCATCCTACACATACTATGGAAGCACTTTCTTATAGTAAGATGCTTAGAATATCTAGGTTGTGCAATAATATTTATGATTTTAAACAAGAACTGGGTAGTCCTGTAGACATGTTTGTTAAAAGAGGGTATAGCAAAAGCCTAATTGAGACGAGTTAGAAGAAATTATGCAATAATTTTGACAAAAGAAATTGTCATGCTAGTAGACAGTCCTTGGAATGTTACAAAATGACTGACAGAGAACATAAGGAATTTATTTTGTTACAACATTTGGATGTTTTAGTTCAAAAGTTGTAGAACAAATAAAATATTATTGGAAGTACTTGTGTTCTTTGAAAAATGTTTCTACATGGCTTGATGGCAGGTTGGGAATCTCCTATAGAAGGGGTAGGAACATACAAAATTTTATTGTGAGAGGAAGATTTTGTACCCCAGCTATGAAAATAGATCAGAGTTTAAACATCAGAGGAACCACTTGCTGTAATAAATGCAAAGCTTGTAAATTTGTAGTAGAACATTTTCCAAGAATTAATAATATTCCCTTTGAAACTTGGAATAACTTCACTTGTGATACTGAGGGTGTTGTCTACTCCATCAGATGCCCTTGCAATTTATTTTATATTAGGGAGACCAAGAGAGCATTCAAAGTGAGACTACTAGAGCATGTAAGGGATATTTATAATAGAAAGGAAGAAATCTCTATAGCAGTACATTTTCAGCAATTTCATGATAGTAATAGTGAAGGGCTGCAATAAACTATTTTAGAGAAAATAAATGTGTCACTTTGTGATGAATGTCTTGTTAAAAACAGCTTTTAACTAAGGAATCGGTGTATATTTTGAAATGTAATACTCTGTACCCACATGGGTTAAATGAAGAATTAAATTGGAAAATGCTCATTTAATTGTTTAATTGTTAATTGGTTATAGTATTTTAGGCAAGTTTTGTATGATGCTCTTTACTCCTTGAAGGCTTTTTTTGGGCCGAGACGTCAAAGACAGAGATTTTTACAATAAACCTGTGATGGATTCACTGGCTGGTTGTATTTTATATTTTTCGTTTATGGTGGTCGTTTTTTATTACAAACAGAAAATGATTGACTTTAACAATTGGCTAAGTTTCTGGTGTCATTCTAAGGGGATCCAGTATCTGCCTGCCTGGGATGGACATGATTGACAGACCTTGATGCTTTGTCAGAGATGGCCTGCACTTATCACCCCTGAGATTCCGGATACTGTCCAAGGCTCTTGCCACCCCTATAGTGCCTTTTTTAGGCAATGTCCTGAAAACAAAATTACCCCCGTAACAGCTACAAGCAAGCAAACTCTGAGGGTTATGCTACTCGGTGCTAGAAGTCTAAATCTCTAAATGCACTCCCTCGAAGCACTCCTTAAAATGGAGAACATCGACATCTGTGTAGTGACCGAGACCTGGTTCAAGGCTCCAGAAAGCACCCTGGCACTACCAGGTTATAATTCATACCACACCTTTTGGCCCCTAAATCTGGACTGAAGCACTAAAGGTTGTAGCCTGCTATAGATCCCCCACCATGTCCCAAGAATCCCACTAAACATTCCTAAACACACTGGAAAGTATTAGAGTACAACCCAATACCCTTATACTGGGAGACTTTAACTACTCCTCCATTAACTGGGAAAATTACTGATGTACCAACATACTTACTCAATGTTTTCTGGAATTCCTTAATTCCAGCGCCCTGGACCAACTCATTCTTACCCCTACCAGGAGTCGAAACATCCTTGACCTGGTCATTACCAACATGTTCGACCGTTGCTCTACACCAGAAGTCAATTTCTCCATGGTTAGATATGACCACAAGCTTACACCATGGATATCCACATCACACCCACACACCCACTAAAGGAAACCACCATAAAAACATTCTCCAAAGCTAATTTTGAGCTTCTGAAAACAGAGGTGGCTAACTTCACAATACCCACGCAAATGGAAAATAAGTGCATGACTGCTGAATCATACACCAATGCACTGTATGAGCATATACACAAGTGCATGGAACGAGCCATACAAAACAGAACCAAGACACTCTTTTTTCAAAAAAAGGAAGCCAATCTGGTGGTCACGTACCATAAACAAACTCTACAACAGTAGGAAAAAACTATTACAGCAAAGAGTGAAGTCCCAAGACTGGAAAAACTCCCTTGTTAGACTCGGCAAAAAAATGAGATCCCTCTTCAAATCCTGTAAAGCTAACTACGAAAACAAAATTGCTGCAGATTCTAAAGACAGCCACAAGGCATGCTATAGTTATGTCAAGAATCTACATGGCAATACTCAGGTCTGCTCTGAGTTACAGCATAATGGCAATACATATACAGAACCAACTGATGTTCCCAACATATTGGCTGACAGGTTCAGTGCATACTTTACCCCTAAAGGGCCCATCCCAATACCTGAGGAATGCCAAGCCCCTATCATCATGGCTACACAGGTAAAAAACACATTGTCCAAAGCCAAGAATACAGCTTCCATGGGACCTGATAATATCCCTGGCTGTGTTCTACATGAACTACAAAGCAAACTGGGACCACACCTGAGTACCATGTTTAGTCACAGCCTCATTTCAGGCTTTGTTCCTACCAAATGGCACACATCTACGGTCATCCCACTCCACAAAGGGGGAGCGACTACAGACCCCAGGAACTACCGCCCCATTAGCCTGACTAGTCTGATATGTAAGGCTATGGAGCACAACATTACAGACCTTATTAATAGAGAATCTCCAAACTCTGGATCCCATGCAGTTTGGATTTGTGAAAGGTAGATCATGCCTGCTCAACCTGATAGACTTCAAGTCTGTCATCAAAGCTGCGGATGAGGGCAAGGTAGTTCACACAGCCTACCTAGATCTTGCCAAGGCTTTCAATACCATCCCTCACTCAGGATTCATAGATAGACTCAGTAAACTAGGCATAAACCCTTATGTCATAAGATGGGTTGCCAACTGGCTCATTGATAGAACCCACACTGTAAAAGTGTCGGACTCCAAATCTGACTACCGACCAGTTACAAGTGATGTTCCACAGGGATCGGTCCTAGGTCCTCTCTTGTTTGACATCAACATCTCTGAAGTTCAATCCAAGACAAAGGGACTCTGGTTGACCAAGTTTGCAGATGACTTCAAACTGGGAGCCATTATTGATTCTCCAACTGATGTAGACATTCTACAAAAAGGCCTCACTGAGACCAATGACAGGTGCCAGAACCATGGCCATAAGCTCAATGCCAAAAAGTGCATTGTCATTCCCTTTGGGAAAAACTCGATGCCCATGAACTTCCACATAGGCGGTAGTCCACTAAACACCGAAGGTGTGATAAGAGACCTGGGGACACAGGTTGGCAGCAACCTTTCCTTTGATAACACATTGCCACTGTAGTCAGAAAGTCCTTCTGTGTAGCACATCTCATTACAAAGTGTCTCATCCAGGAAAAAAGAAGTCATAATCCCTCTTTACTCGTCCCTCATTAGACCTATTATAGAATACAACGCCCCATTTGGTGTGTACCTTACTAGACACCTGCAACAACTGGAAAGGCCACAAAAATACCTAAGAGGATCTTAGGCCTTAGACACATGCTCTACGCGGACAGACTCAAAAAAACTCCAGCTATACTCTGCCTCATATCGCCTACTTAGAGGCGATCTCTGCTTGACCTACAAAGCCATGTCTGACCCAGAGCTGTTTAGTATTACACCTAAAGAAATCACAATACCTCTGCGACACATGCTCCAGGGACCTAAACCTCATTACCACAATAAACAGAACATGCTGGAAAGATAGGTTCCTAACCCAGAGACTTCCCTTACTCTGGAACAAACTTCCCATTCATGTTAAGCAGAGCACCTCACTAGCCCTCTTTAAGAGAACTCTTAATAAGTGGATGGGTAGTAGGAAGTTCACCCCAGGGATCACTTCCGTGACCTTGCTTGACAGGGGCACTGGGAACTAACTTCGGGAGGCATGATGCCAGGGAATCTTCTTGGGCTAGGCTTATATAGGCCCCAGGACCTATGAACCTAAGTGCAAACTGTCAAGGGGGTGTGATTGGCAGTGCTAAAGGGTTGTCAGTGAGGCATGTTCAAAGTGCTAGAATTCATCTTAGTAGCAGTAGATGATACTACAACTGCCAACATTATTGTGTTTGGTAGCTTAGCTGTGTGGAGAAAAATGATCACCATTTGGTATTTCAGCTGAACAGAAGAACATCCAAGAGATGGGTTTTATACAATGAGCACCATTTGGTATTTCAGCTGATCAGAAGAACATCCAAGAGATGGATTTTATATGTTGATACTGCTATTTTCAGCTGTTCAGAAAGTTTTCTAAGCACTGAATGGATTTCATAAGTACATACAGTTATTCTAGGGTACACCATTTCTTCATGTCTTGTTCTACTGGTACTGGAGGGTCTATATCATATGTTCGAATTTTGAAAACTTTGAATGTTAATTTATCAAAATTAAATGTTTGAAGTTTCAAACATCGAACATATGAAAAAAAAAAAGAAAGGGCACTTACCTGACTGGTGTAAGCAGGGGGAAAGCCCCCCTGCATCCCCCACACCCTCCGCTCTTTAAATAGACCAATGATGAGACCGCACTGCAATGCGGTAAAGGGAAGATTTCCCTCTACTGCACTGTAATGCGGTCTCAGAGTTGGTATATTTAAAGAGCGGGGGGTTGGGGGGTGCAGGGGGGGCTTGCCCCCCTGCCTACAACAGTTTATTTTTTTACTACATATGTTCGAAGTTTTATAACTTTGAACATTTAAATTCGATTTTATGATGCTTGAAGTTATAAAACTTCGAACATATAATATAGAGCCAGTACTGGAGATTAAGAGTTTATAAAGCTTAGGTAAATGGCATTGTGTAGTTCTCAAATTGTTAAAATGGTGTTGGATTTATAGAATGTTTCTGATGCTAAGAACAGTGGAAATTTGTGTGCATCTCAAAGGCATTTCTTCAGGGTCCATCGGATTACGTAATAAAAAATATTGTTAAGCGAGTTGTTGTTTACTACTAATTATAAGGAGACTGATAATATGGAGGAGAGTACAAAATAGGCATATGAGCACCATTTGTATTAATACTCCATGGGACTGTAAGGTGCTGTATTTGCCTGAAAAACAAGCCTCATATTATTTTAAGCATTGGCTTGCATTATTGTTTATGAAGACACAATGCTATACGAAATGTAATTTCTTGCCAGAAGAATTGTGGAGATTGCAGAAGCTGCGTCATTATATTCAAGCCACTTAGATAACAGAAAGTTCGGAGACAACAGTTGTCAGTAAGAGAAGGGGAGTGAAGGCCAACATAATTTTATGGTTGAATCCTTACCCTTTTTGGAAATTGAATGATGATCTTGCTTCATTAAAAGCAAAAAATCACTAAACTGTCTTCTTACTTCACAAGTCCTGGACACACAATAGAAACAGTTGTTGATGGGGAAGAATAAGCATTTTAATCAAGTGAATCTTCCATAATAAATTTCCATAAGGCTGAGAAAATTCCTGTATTTCTAATTAAAATGTGTATGTATTTTCTTTGATTAGAAGAGTGACATATACATAAAGATTTAGTAGTTTCTTCTGTGTATTTCATTCTTGTAAATGGTTGTCATATTAAGTCATGTGTAACTTCTTCATTTTATTTAGATCCCATTAGTGTGCTCGTTTTTGAAAATTTGGGAAATAGGAAGGCATCTTTCTCATAAATTTTAGAAATGATCAAATCCTCAAAGTGCAAAGTTAAGAGAATTTTTTTTCCCATTTGTTCTTGCCTCTGGTAAATTGTCAGCCAACAGTAATAGGTGTCTGATAGTTGATAGAAATACTATAGTGGAGAGTAGATATGCCTGTCTAGTTCAATTGTATTTATCAAGGGAGGGAAAAAGAATGCCTCTAATTTTCAGAAAAGTTGTAGTATTTTTTAAACAAGAAACATCTTTATTAATTTATTACTTATGACATAGGCAATCATACATGAATATAAATGAAAACAAACCCTAGTGACATAATACCAGCTGCAAGCATTTTATATCACAAACCATATCAACATAATTCCAGTTGCAAACATTGTACATCACTTGTAGATTACCCAATCAGTGTTGGTCAAACATTACATAACTTATTCAAATCATGCCCTCTTTTAAACCTCATTCTTCCCCTGTATGTATTGTTCCCAGAATTCCCATTGTCCTATGTAATTTGCTCTTGCCCTTTTCTAAATGTCCAAATTCCAGTTATTTTATCTGTTACTATATTCACTACTTCTAGTACAGTTGATTTAGATTTTGAGTTCCATTTTCTAGTAATTGCTTTTTTTGGCAGTCACCATAATTAGATTCAGCAAGGCTTTACTATGTCTAGGCAATTCCAATTTTGTATCATAGCTCAGAAAAATAATTTCCCAAGTTACACCAATTTGCTCATCCAGTATGTCTGATAGAGTTATCTGCAGAAAATCTTTAGTGTGTCAACTTACTACACTCCCAGAAAATATGTTCCCAGTTATCTCTTTCTTCCCCATCTCATCTTTACCATTTGCTGTCTACCTGACGAAAAATTCTTGAGAGTCTACTTGGGGTATAAAAATATCAATGTAAATATGTCCAAGCAAAAATCCTAAATCTTCTAGATTCTGTTGCATATATTCCATTGTTGCTTTGTGAGTTGCTTATTCAGTCTCTCTTCCCAATCTTTTCTAACCTCTGATTCTTATACTTATTGTGCAATATTTTATATGCTCTACTGATTTTTTAACAGCAGCTTCTAATCTAGATTCTCCTAAGAATTCTACCAGTGCTGGCCTTTCATTTAGGACCACCCCCATTTCTTTCTCTTTGCCTATACTCTATCAATCCCTGATAGGGAAGGCAGTCTCTAACCTGTAGTCCAGATAAATTATAGGCATCTTTCTATTCTATTAACTTTCCCTCTCTAGTTATTTGCTCCCAATACCTTGGTTCCTTTGCCAGTTTTCTCCAATAAATTCCAGTCCATCTTTCCTATTGTCTGTATCCCTAATTGCAGTCATTCCTATGAGCAGAATTTTTATAATGCGTTCTACTACTTCATGAATATAATATTCTGTATGATTATTGTTATACTCCTGAAAGGACTGCATCGAAAATCTCACTCCTTGTTTATTGCATTTCCCTGTTTCATCATCACTTTCTACATTGCATTATGGGTTTCTGATTGTGATATGTATAGGAGCCTTAAGTGTGTAGCTCTAAAATACTCCTTCAAATTGGGTAATCCTAATCTGCCTTGTTCTATTTGAGTGATCAATTTATCCCACTTGACTTTTGTACTATCTTTTGTTTAGTCTCTTCCCACATATCGTTAGCTGGCACACCAGAGACATTTTTAATCCATACTGTTCGATTCTCAGCTAGAGCGTCTTCTGTGTGGAGACATGCGTGAAGGGGCATACCTTCATTGAAGGTTGTGTGTCAGGGCTGGCAACTCAGCACGTAAAAATCTACTGCCAATCATTAGCAGACCGGAGATCTGCTGTGGCGACACCTAACCAGGAAAAGCCAAAAGACAACAATTCCTAAATACTTCATTTTATCATGTCCCTATAAATATGGATATTGCTGAATCGGTGCACATGTGGGTACATAATATGCTGCTGTTGCCTTTGTTTTAGCTTCATTAATTTTGTATCCCGAAAAAATTTGAAACTGTCTCAAAATGTTCCTCAACACTGTCCTGTCCTATTCTGATTTTATCAGGTATAATATCCTTTGCATATAGAGCAAGCTTTTCTTGACTACTATACCAGTTAGATCCTTGAATTTCTGAGTTGCTTATTTTCTTTGTGAGTTGTTCTAAGTATAATGCAAATAAAGGGGAAAGAGGACACCCCTGCCTGGTTCCACTGCTCAAGCAGAAATTATCAGAGAGGAACCCAGCCACTTTGATTTTCACCTATGATCCCTCATATGTCCTCCTAATCGACCTTAAAATTATATTGAGGAATGCGAATACTTCCATTGCCCTATTCATAAAGTCCCAGCTTACTCTGTTAAATGCTTTCTCTGTATCAAGACTCACCAACAACAGTGTTATTTTTTTACATTCTGCTTCTCTCTGCATCATCAGTGTTCTGTTAATGTTGTCAAATGTTTGCCTCCACTTCACAAAACCACATTGATCTATATCTATTAATTTTGGCAGCACTTTTGCCATTCTTTAGCTATTATAGATGAAAACACTTTATAATCATGGTTTAGTATTGAAATGGGCCTGTATGAACCTGGATTGAATGGTTCTTTACCCTTTTTAGGTATTACAGCTACCACCAATTTCTTCCAGGATGTTGGTACTTCTCCTCCTCATAAAATACTGTTAAATAAAACTTTCCAGATCTTTATCAGTTTTTTCCCTCCTAGCTTCCAAGCTTCTACAGGAATACTATCTATTCCTGGGGACTTTCCTGTAGATTGGTTGTACATCACCATTTTTATCTCATCTCCTTCTAGTCTAACTGTTAGTAATTGAGCCTTGTCTACCTTTAACCTTGGCATAGTTCATTTTTCCTTAAACATTTCCAGTTGTACTTTTTCTTGACTTCCACATTTCTCTGCTTTTTACTGACATTCATAGAATTTCCAAAATATTTCTAATACTTCTACAGGATCTGTAAGCTCCCCAAGGTTGGTGACAGCCATTTCTACTTTGTTGCCTGAGTCATTGTGCTAAAAGTTTTTGTGCTCTAGAGTTATCAAAAAACAGTTGCTTAACAGTAATCTTTTTAAACTCATGCATATTGTTGAGGCAATCACTTATCTTCTATCATTTTTGCAGTTGCTCCTCCTCTTGTTCTGTGAGATTGCCCCAGTTTTGCAGTGCTTTAAACATTTATCAGACCCTCTAAATATTTTTTTTTAGTTCTTAACCATATCTCCCTTTCTTTTATTTCCACCCTATTATAAACTCCACTTAAATTTTATCCCACTCCTAGCTATATTTTTCAGAAAAAAAATTCTATATTCTCTAATAGCGCTCCTAAATAATTTCCCCTACCCATTCCTTAACTTTCTCTCTTTTTCAACAGATAGGTGGGAAAAAGCCAATGTCTCATTTTTATTTCATCACTCTGTTTTAATTTTAGTTAATATTGGAGCATGATCTGAAGTAGTTATTGGGTGCATATCAAGACCTTCATTGCACATGTTCCTGTGAAATGTAAACTGTCTGGCCTAGCCCAGTTTTGCATCTTGGGGAATAATATATAAATTCACTTCAGACTCCTAGTACTAAATTCACATCTTCCATGTCAAATATTTTCATAAATTTCTTCAAAAATCTACCCTTCTTTGTTATATTTTTCCTTCTGGGCCCCCTAGACTCATCTTCACAGTTGGCATATCAAATTCCAGCCCCCACCTATAAGTAATATTCTTTGCTGAAAGCTGATTATTTCTTCCAGAATTTTCTTAAGCTCAATTGTAGCAGTTTTAGATGGAATATAAATACATGCTAGTTTTATCCTCCTCCCTTGCCAGTACCCCCTTAGTACTAGAAATCTACCATTATTGTCTTTTTATCATCTTTTATCACTATGGGAGCTCCTCTTTCAATTATTATAAGTACTCCTCTTTGCGGTGGTGGTGCTGCGGTAGCATTGTCGCCGCACAGTAAGACTTTGTCGTGTTCGATTCTCAGCTAGAGCGTCTTCTGTGTGGAGACATGCGTGAATGGGCATACCTTCTTTGAAGGTTGTGCGTCAGGGCTGGCAACTCAGCATGTAAAAATCTACTGCCAATCATTAGCGGACCGGAATTCCACTGTGGCGACCCCTAACCGGGAAAAGCCGAAAGACACAACTCCTTTTTTCCTTTGTCCCAGGTATTCCACTGAATAATCATCTTGAAAACGTTTCTTTATCAAATTTGCATGTTCAGTTCTTTCCAAGTGTGTCTTCTGTAGCATCTATAATTTGCACTGTACATATTTAATATAGTTCACTACTCTTTCTTTTTGCAACACAGAAACATGGTAAACCAAAAGATGGCTTGGATTCTGGCAAAAACACAATATAATAAAAAGACCAAAAATCATTTAATTCGTAAGCGCTTTCGCAGTTCGAGGTATACTGCTTCATCAGACAGCACATCTCTTAAAACAATTGGTTTAAATACAAGTCATATCCAATCAAATTATCAAACCAGTTACATAATTAAAACCTCTAAAACATCCTTTAACGGAAAATACTCATATTACATGTATAAAATGCCTGAACATGCCTAGATAAATCAGCTAAGTAGAGTACTACCATGTACAAGCCTAGGAATAAAATAGGGATTCCTAGCCTTCAAGGCTGGTTTAATTGACACACGGTCATTCAGTCCCTTCCCTCTGGAAGATCTTAGCTTGAAAAATCCATCTAATTTGTGATGCTTCAGTCAGGTTCCTGAAATCACCTCCCCGTTTACCAATGTTCGCAGTGTCAATAACCATAAAATTAAAACTATGTGTAGAATCCGTAGCTTCCACATGCTCAGGTAGGGCATTCACATCTGACTGGGTATTAATAGCATATAAATGCTTCCTAACCCAGTCCCTAAGCCTCCTGTCAGTCTTGCCCACATGATACGAATAACATACTTTGCAGTAAGCTAAATAGACAAGATGACGTGTTAGAATTTACATGTGTATTAAACCTCCATTCTCTATTTGTATCTGGGTGGACAAAACTGCTACTAGAATCCAAATCGGAGCAGTACTTATATTTATTACAAGGGAATATTCCATTCGGACAATCATTGGTACCCTTATCACTATCTCTCTTAGGATAACACAACATTTGTTTAAGGGATCTCTTGTTCTTATACAAAAAACTAGGTTCATCCCCTACAACCAACCTAACCTCAGGATCCAACAACAAAACCTGCCAAAATTTCTGGAGAATATCCGTAATCTGACTAACATTACTTGAATAAGTAATTGGTAGTCTTAACAGCTATCTGGCAGCTCTGTGTCCCCACTGGTACCTCATTGTAAGGGTGCAATTTCTGTGAAAAATATGGTCTAGCCCTGGTGGTACGCAAGACTGGGATGGTCCATAATGTTCCACAAACCTCTTCACTGTGTCCCCTTTCTGTAAACTTGTTCTTTGAAGAAACCAACTCTTCCTGAAATCCCTCTTCACTGGCGTTCAAGCTGGATGCCCACTTGCCCTTGTCCCTTTATCACATTCCTAAAGATATGTGTTGGATACATACTCTGACGATGGAGGTAGGCATTCCTATAACACTCTTTTCTAAATACACAAGTGTCAAACATATTATCAGAATGGTTAACCACAAGCACATCCAGGAAGTCAATCGCACTATTAGAAGTTTTAATACTAAACTTCAAAAAAGGTGTAGAGTTCTTTAAGTGTTCAAAAAACTTATGCAACTGATCATTCGTGCCCCTCCATAACAGGAAGAGGTCATCTACAAATCATCTATAAAAATAGACGTAATTGCAAAATATAGATTCAAAAATAGCCTTCTCTTCCCACATAATCATGACAATATTGGCATAGCTATGGGCAAAAGAAGTCCCCATGGCTACACCATGTACCTGAAGAACACTTCGTTCCCAAACATTATCACATTGTGTTCCAATATTAACTCCATGAGCAGACATAAAAACTCCTGGAACCTACTGTCATATTGATTCTTTCTGTCCAGAAAAAGTCTCAGCATCTCAACACCTTCTCTGTTAGGGATAGTGGTGAAGAGGGATTTTACATCCATTGTTACCAGGCTAACACCTGGTAATTCTGAAGGGTTACTAACAGCAGCATACAAATCATTTAAAATCTGTTGAGTGTCCTTTAAGACATATTCATTGTTGTCCACCAATGGTCTCAAATGCTTCTCAACAAAGAATGACATGCGTTCCGTACAACCCCCCCCCCCCCACAATGGGCCTAAGGGGCGGCCTTTTAGGTTCCTTATGTACCTTGGGTAGGCCCTGGATACAAGGAATCTTCGGGTCACCCACCAAAAAATATTCATACAAATTAAGGTTTATGACTCCTTCAAGTAAACAATCATACAAGGCATTATTCACCCTTCTAATAAAAACCTCCACATCATTCTTATCAGTGTTCATGTATGTACTCATATTATATAACATTCTCCTCATTTCGTCCACATAATACTCATAATCTGTCATAACAATAAGTCCTCCTTTATTTGCTGGTCTCAGCACAATTGAAGTATCTTTCCACGTATGTAGATAATTTGCACTGTACATATTTAATATAGTTCACTACTCTTTTTGTATTTTTCAGTAAGACCATTGACATTTCAAGACTTTACAGAAAGCATAATTTTACTGAAAAATTATTCCCATCTTTTTATGTTCAACAGCTTTTTTGTTAAATGTCTAGTTTCCAGCAGTGTCACATCTTACAAAACTTTTTGTTTTATTGAAAGCCCTCAAACAAAAAAAACAACCCCCCCCCCCAAACCCATTAACTTAATAATAACGCACAAAACTATGTACATCTTCAAATATTGAAGTGCTACCCTCCCTATAAGAACCAATGTTCCAAACTGGTAGCCACACTGACAAACTTGAATTAACCTAAAAGAAAATCATACACCATAAAAATAGTATGCATCATTAAAAAATTGTTTTACTTAATTTACTTTCTCCCTCCTCTTCCCCTCCTAAGTATTTTTCTGAACATTAATGACATGAAGCAGGGCATATGTCCTGTGTATGTTTGACAAAGTCCAAAAGAATCCAATATTTCCAGCTTTTCTTGTTCTGTCGTGATTCAGAAATGGATTATGACTCTGTAATGCCACATTTGTCACTGCCCTAGTTACTGGTTTTATTTCTGTTCATCTCCATCTCCCAAATCCTGTCTCCTGTTGAAACATTGGAAAAGGTTTTACTGGCACAGTCTCTCTCTGGTCTTTATTACCTGAAGAACAAGAAACAGAATCTTCTTCTGTTTCACAGCTGTTTTTGTAGGATAAACTTTTGTATTTCCTCCTTAACATATATGTACTTCATCCAAAAATTATATCCACCAAAGGCAAGAAAACTGTTTAGTACCACAAACAACCAGGAATAATACCTCCAAGTTTTTTTATTTCAACAGCGAATGTAAAATGTCATAAAACACAGAAATAAATTTCTCTTAGCGCCTTGGCTTAAAACAGCCTTTACAGAGTAAATTCATGATATACAAAATAGAGTTTTATATAAAATCTAACATCAATTAAATTCATTTACAATTATATAATTAAACAATTAATCATTTAAATATATTGCACATTTAAAAAGAAAACATATCCATACTTCCAGGCTTATTCTATATAACTTTTCCAGTTACATTCTCTATTCATACCCCTGGGATGTAAAGTATTATATTTTAATATAAAAACAGATTCCTTCTTTAACATATATTTTATAGTATCTTCACCCATATAATCTGTTTTTTACTTGTTCTAATATTGTTACCTTCAATTCATTAAAATCACCTTGATGTGCTTGATTAAAATGTTCTGCTAAGGGACTTGTAAGTTTGTTATTTCTTATATCTCTAATGTGTATCATGTTCATTAACAAATTATTTTGTTCTTCCAGGGAAGAATAGTTGGAAGATAGCTGGTACAGCAGTTGGAATCTCACTCCTGCTTCTCATTGGTTCATAGGAAGATACTAGGCTAGAGGCCCTAGCCATGTTAACCCCAGGATTCCTCATTTGTTTTTTTTTGGGTAGTTCATAAGAACAAATATATGAACAGAGTGGGTCTGTGAACAACACCGGCTACCCCAGTCCATGAGGGACATGGGTGCCACCCTAGGAGTGAATTTTTAGGGTCAATGAGGAGCTCTGTTTTACATGAATAGGGAGTCTATTCCAGAGATGTGTCAGTCTCTGGAAGACATGTCTGTCTCTCCAGCATGATCTGTTAATGTCACAAGCTAGGTTGATATCCGTAGAGTGAGTGGCTCTTGAGCTACTTTACTTATGGATGTGCAGTATTTCCATTAGGGCAGGGTTGGAGATTGCCCTATAGGCCAGGCACAAGTCACCTCTCAGCAGCCTATAAGATACAGAGTAAAGTGACAAGGCTTTCAGACTGTCCACATATGTCATGATTTGGAGTCCCTGTATTTTCTTAGTGAAAAACCTCTGAGGTCTCTCCACCTGCTGCATGTGTCTGGTGAGGTAGTTGCAAAGGCGTGCATTGTACTCTATTAGTGGCCTGATGAGAGTTGAGTACAATGGAGTTATCACATTCCTTTTCTTGGATATGAGGTACGCTACATAGAAGACTTTCCTTACCACTATGGAAACTTGGTGGTCAAAGTTCAGATTGCTATCAACCTGTGTTCCCAGTTGTCTCACCACTGGGTTGGAACTCTGAGGGGGAGTGCTTGTCAGTATTGCAATTTGTAGGGAGTTCAGTTTTGCCAAAGGGAATAATAATGCATTTTTTGTATTTAGTTTTAGACCATGACTTTGGCACCAATCATTAATTTGTGTTAGCCCTTTCTGTAATATGTTGACATTGTTGGGGGACTCAGTGAGTGCTTCCAGTTTGCAATCTTAAGCGAACTTAGTGAGCCAAAGGCCATTTACATTGGCCTGAACTTCTGAGAAATAATGCCAAACAGGGGCCCAGCACAGACCCCTATGGTACTCCACTGGTGATGGGTCTACTGATGGAGGTGGCGTCACCAATTTTGACAGTGTGTGTTCTGTTGGTGAACCAGTTGGCAATCCTTCTAGTGACGCAAGGGTTAATCCCTATCTGGAAGAGTTTCTTAATGATGCCAGAGTGGAGAATTGTCTCCCTCATTGACAGGGGCGACAGGTGCTGACTGAGGTTTCTTTTATGGAGATAAACTCTGGGCTAGGCTTGTAAGGACCCCAGAGCCATTAGCCTAGTAACCTTCTATGAACCTATGAAAAGCCTTGGCAAGGTCAAGATAGGCTGTATGTACTGTCTTACCTTCATCCATGGCTTTGGTGACATTCTCAAAGAAGTCTTCCAGGTTTAATAAGCATGATCTACCCTTAATGAAGCTAAACTGGGTTGGGTCCAGTATTTGGAGGTCACCTATCTCCTTGTTGATAAGGTCCATGCTAATTCTTTCCATGACCTTGCAGATGAGACTGGTTAGATATATGGGTATGCAGTTCCCAGGGTCAGTTGATAGCCCCCCTTAGTGCAAGGGGATTACTGTTGCTGTTCTGCATTCTGCATGAGCATAGCCATTTCTCAAGCTATGATTAATGAAAATGCCAAATGGGTCCACTAGGTCTTGCTTTTGATTGTTTAGTAAACAGCCTGGGATATTATCTGGTCCCACTGACTCCATGTTTTTGGCCTTGGCGAGTGCAAAGATGACCTGTTCTTTAGAGATACTAGGCAGAGGTCTGCTGTCAGGTATGCTTTGGGATATGGTAGTTGGGGATAGGGGTGAAGTTTGTGCTAAATCTGTCAGCTAGCTGGTTGGTGATATCTTCCAGAGTAGTATGAGTGATCCCATGTACAACCAGTTTGGCACATAGCTGAGCATTCCCTTTTAGGCTTTGGACATAGTTAAAGAATGCCTTATGATTATCCTTGGCTAGGGATATGATTTTAGTTTCATAATTTGCTTTAGAAAACTTTACAAGATTTCTGATTTTCCTGTTTAGGGTTAGGAGGGAACGCTTGCTCTACAGAGTGATATCTGTCTTGCTTTTTATAGGTTCATAGGTGTGTACTAGGCTGATGGCCCTGGAGCCTTTACAAGCCTAGCCCATAGAAGTGCCCTGGCATTGTGCCACTCGACGTTAGTTCCCAGTGCCTCTATCAAGTAGAGCCACTGGAGTGATTCCCGGGGTGAACTTTCTATTTCCCATCCACTCATCAAGATTTCTGTTGAAGCGGGCCAGTGAGGTGCTCTGCTTGACATGTATGGAAAGTCTATTCAAGAGCACAGGCAGTCTCTGGGTTATGAACCTGTCCCTCCAGCATGTTCTGTTGATTGTGGTAATGAGGTTGAGGTCTCTGGAGTGTGTGGTCTTGAGGGATTGGGATTTCTTTAAATGTAGCATTTCTAACAGAACTAGGTCAGACATGGCTTTGTAAGCCAAGCAGAGATCGCCTCTTAGCAGACGATATGAGACAGAGAATAGCTGGAGTCTCTTGAGTCTGTCCGTGTAAGACATGCTTAAGGTCTAGGATCCTTTTTGTGAGGTACTTTTGTGGCCTCTCCAGCTGTTGCAGAACAGGACAACTGTTTGGACAACAGGTTCTTCCTCTTGTTACATAATCTGTTCATACTTGAAGTCTGCCATGGTGACATGTTTTTACGGGAAGACCTGGTTTTCATCCAGTCAGGTACAGCAGAGTTTATGCAGTCACAAGTGTTTGTACATGGCATTTGCGTACAGTTCTGCATAGTGATCATTGGTGTCTGCGATTGTGAATGGTATGAAGCTTTTTATACCATTGCTTTGTACTCTGTAGTTAGCTTTGGTGAAGCTTTTTAGAATCTTTGTTCCTGTGAGGGTGTCAATTCCAATAGTTTCTTCAAACGAGTGCATGAGGAAGTATAGCGATCATCCCCTACGTTGGTGAATACTACGGCCAGAACATTAGAGCCCCTAGTGTGGCTACATACAATCTGTTCCAGAGCATTTGTGTTAAAGTCCAGGAACCTATGTGTGACATTCCCTGTATAGTGGGATAAATTTAGTCCTGTTATGTGTGGTGTACAATGAATAATCATTCTCAACAAACATACTGCTGTCTCCCACTTTTTGTATTTTGTTCTTCTGTCACAGTTTTGTCAGCATCATCTCCTTCTGCTGGTAGGATTGCATCTTCACTATTAAAGATCTAGGTTGCTTTCTCATAGCCAGGTTTGGAGCATACAAACTACGTGCTTTTTCAGTTAACAGCTCCTGCTGTGGAATACCAGTCCAGTTGCTTATTTGTGCTTTCATAAAATTAATACCGTCTCTTCCTTTCAGTTTCTCTGGTACAGCAGAAAATCCCAGGTTTTCCCTTCATGGTGTTCTTCGTGTTTCACTGTTGCAGTCATCACATTTGGGTTATCTGCTTGCAGTAGCCCTCATTCGGCCTGATTAACAAAGTCTTGGGTCCTGCTTCGGTTGTTGTCTCTTCTTCCATGACATCAGGTAGTCAGGGGTATAAAACATGCAGCAGATGCCATTACATCAGTCTTTCTTGCCATGCGGTGCCTGAAGCAGAAGGAGTTCGCAAGTGCCGGTCGGCCGACTCCTGAAATTTTCGTTTTTGAGTTTCGGAACCGAAGTTTTCAACTAAAAGCTAAGTACCCCCTTGGGGAAACTTTTCCTTGCTCTAAACTGATGTCAGTAAAAGTAAATAATTGCATTTCTTGTGGAAAGCAAATATCTCGTAAAGATTTTCATTCGTACTGTATTCCTTACCTAGGCCCTGACTACGACGTACCTCACTGTCAGTTTTGTGCCTTATTTAAACAACGAAATATCCGTTGTCTGTATATTTTCGCTTGTAAATATTTTGGTGCTCGGTTCAGTTATCCAGATATGTCTTTGATAAGCCATCAGACTACCGACATTCTGAAAAAACGCAAAGATAAAGACAGAGACAGGCCGCCTAGGTCCAAGGCTGCCGACGACGCTTCTCCTAAGCCAGTCGCCAGTTCGCCGGTACTCAGTGAGGAGCTTTCACAGCCCCTGATACCCACTACTTCAGATTCACAGCCCTCTACTGAGGCCCATTCGGAGTCCGGTATGCCGCAAGATGCTTCAACTGTGGAACCTGCGGATGTCTCTACCTTGGATGGGTCCGGAGCCGCTGTGCAGGCACCAGCTTCTGAGTGTGTATTCAGGCCAACTGACTTGCATGTCAAACCGATGCCATCTTCTTCTTCAAGGCCTAAATCTCAAACCATGCCTAGAAAACAGATGCCCAGACCACATGGTTAGGCCTCTATGCCTAAAAAACAAATGATAAGAATGGCTGAAGACCTTATTACTTTAATCAGGGGAAGCCAATCTTCCCCCTCTAAGAGACCTAGGACTGAGTTTGCTTATGATACTTCTGAACAGGATTCTGAAATTTGTTTCCTCCGATGACCGGGATTTACTCTTATCTAACTATGAGGATTCTGATGCTGAGAACTCTATTCCCTCTGCTCCCCCCCCAGAGGATTCCTCTTTTGGTGAAACCTTGCATACTCTTAGGGAGAATTTTCATTGGGAAAGTCAGGATTTCTCTGATTCTAAAAAGAGGCTTAGAGATTTCTTATTCCTGCCCCAGCACAGGCCTTTAGCTATCCTTCCTGTACTAGACATTGTTGATGGTGCCTTTTCGGAATATAGCTTGGCCCCTGACTCTTTACCTCCTACTCCCAGAAAACCTGATAGATATTACAGGGTTCCTGACTCTCACAAGTTCCTTTTCAAAAATCCTACTGCGGATCCTGAGACCATTTCACAGGGACCCAAGGGCATTAAAGCTACTACTGCCAAAAATCCTACCCCCCTCTGATAGAGACTCCAGGGCACTGGATAGATGGGGTAAGAAGGTATCAACCTTGGCCATCAGGTCCTTAAACTGTCAGTTTCATATATTAAAGTATCAGCAGCATATTATTGGATTGCTTAAATAAACAATAATGTTGATTCCTGATTGTGCTGAAAATAAGGATTTACAGGATTTAATGCATTCTGCTGAACAGGTTGGAAAACATACTTTGCAATGTGGTTTTGATTCACTAGAGGCATCTTGCAGGGCTGCTGTCACTGGGTCTGTACTTAGAAGGCATGCTTGGCTTAAGGAGCAATCCTTGCCAGATCATGTTAAAGCTAAATTACTGGATGCTCCCTTAAATCCGGACCACCTGTTTGGCAACAAGGCAGAAGACGTTCTTAAAAAGATGGTGGAAAAGCTAAATCTATGCAAACTGTTAAAGATTTTTTACAAGTACAACCTCCAAGATTTACCAGGTATTGGCCCTCTAAGAATTGGTCTTTTCCTCCCTCTTCCAGGCCTTCTCAGTCCAAACCCAGATCTAGCAGAACACCCAGGCTTCAGTCCCAGGGTACGCACAGGACTAAGCAGTGGGGGGCACCCACTTCCAAATCTGGGAGTAGTAAAACTCCCCCCTATGGTAAACTGTCTCAGTGACTTAACTTTAAAACTTCCAAGCACTTCTCAACTGACTGCCCCTTTGGGGGCAAATATTGCTCTACATGCAAAAAACTGGGAACTCATTACCCAGGACAAATAGGTTTTAAATATAGTTTCCCAAGGATACAGATTTCACTTCCACATGTTACCAACCCCAAACAGTTGGCCAGATCTACCCCCAAATCAGTGAGCAGAGGCTCAAAAGCAAGTACTCTCCCTCTTAAGCATAAAGGCTATTCAAACTGTGCCGGAAGAGGAAAAGGGACAAGGTTTCTACTCAAGACTTTTCTTCGTACCCAGAAAAGACAATTCATTGCGTCCTATCCTGGACCTGTCTACTTTAAACACCTTTTTGGTGATTCCAGAATCCAAGATGCTAACTCTTCACCAGTTGCTTCCTATGCTAGGCAAAGATGCCTGGTTGGCAGCACTCAATTTAAAGGAAGCATACCTGCACATCCCAATCAGGGAATCTTGCAGAAGATACCTAAGCTTCAAAGCAGGCTACATGCACTATCAGTTCTCTGCACTGCCCTTTGGCTTATCTACTGCACCCAGGGTATTCACAAAGTGCGTAGCTCCAGTCATTGCATTTTGCAGGCAAAGAAATATTCAAATATACCCATACCTGGAGGGTTTATATTAGATCAGCGAACTCTTAAAAAAGCGAACACTGATTGATTGACCTTATGTAAGCATAAGCTTACAATCTCGAACTGTCAGATCAGCGATTATTTTCATAGGGAAGAAAATTGCTGATTCAAAACACACACACGCACACACAGTACAAGCACACCAAACAAACAGAAATCCACACACATACACCTAAAATCTGACACCTAACCCTACACTAAACTATCCACACACCACTAACTATCCACTTACCTTAACCCAAACCCTAACCCAAACGTCCATCACTATCGCACACTCACCTCACCCGCACCATAACGCTAACTCACCTAAACCCGCCCTAACCCTCATGTCCACACAATCGCACACATACCTAACCTGCGCCTTAACCCTAACTCATCTAACCCACCCTAACACTCAAATCCACACAATCGCACACTTACCTGACTCCGACCCATAACTTTCCACCACAGCACTGAAAATAGCGAAGCAACAGAAACGGACAACCAAATTCTTTCCCTAGGAAAAAATTTGGGTTTCTGTTGCTTCAGTATTTTGAACATTCACTTAAATAAGGTCGATCAGTCATCGTTTGCTTGTTTAAGCGTTCGCTGATCTAATATAGACCCTACCTGGACGATTGTGTAATTCAGGCAGAAAGCCAGGACATACCTTTGAATCATCTGGCTTTTGTACAAAGGATGCTAACTTCTCTGGGGTACACCATAAACGAAAAGAAATCACACCTGGTACCCTGTCAACAAATTACATTCCTGGGAGCAAGCTTGAATACAACTTCCCAGATGGCTTTCCTCATCCCAGAGAAACAAATTCATTTGACAGCCTACTTCACATTAGCCACAAAAACCCTGCTATCTGCAAGGCAAATACTCAAGCCTTGGGGTTCATGGCCTCCTGCATTCTTCTAATTCCATATGCAAGACTGCATATGAGGAAACTACAATGGTGTCAACATTCTCAGGATCTAGAAGCAATGATTCCTGTCATACCTTGCCTACAGTTTTCCTTTGGTGGGCAGAGGTCTGCCACCAAAACAAGGGACTACCATTCACTCTACCCCTTGCCACCCAAACCTTAACAGACGCATCAAATTATGCATGGAGGGCTCACCTAGCAGGGAAGTGCATTCAGGGCAAATGGAACCCAAGTCAAATGCACCTGCATATCAATCAGAAAGAAGTATTAGCTGTACAGAATGCTCAGACAGCCTTCAAGGATCACATTCTTCCAGGACAATTAATGGTAAAGACGGACAACACCCCTGTTATGTGGTACATAAACAAGCAGGGGGGTACCCATTCTTACCCCCTCTGCAGACTAGCCATGGCACTGTGGAACACAGCCTTGAGCTACTAAGTGCATCTACAAGCTCAATTCCTGCCAGGAAAACTAAATACACTGGCAGACGGACTAAGCAGAAACCTCATGGACCCACACGAGTGGAAACTGGAACCAAAGACTTTCAACATGTTGACAAATGGGGAGCCCAGATATAGACCTGTTTGCCTCCCCCCAGAACTACCACTTACACAAATGTTGCACAAGGACCCCCCACAAACAAGCTTGGAAAGTGGATGCTCTGTCCTTCAGCTGGAAAAACCTATCAGTTTATGCCTTTCCTCCTCTGCCTCTCCTCTCTAAAGTACTACTAAAGGTCAAACAGGACAAACCAAGGACGATACTGATTGCACCAGACTGGCCACGCCAACACTGTTACCCCCTCTTGCGCAGTGTGTCACTGTTGGCCCCATGGCACCTGCCTCAGACCCCTACCCTGTTGTCTCAGCAGGAGAACCAGATTCTGCACCCTCAGCTTCAAACCCTGAACCTAGCAGCCTGGCTAACTACCTAATCTCTCCTTTACCATCCCTCAGTAAACCAGTGATGGATGTCATTTTAGAGGCAAGGAGGCCCAGTACTAGAAAATCTTATGCTGAAAAATAGAAAAGATTCTGTACCTGGAACTAATCTCAAGGAATGAGCACAGTAGTGCCCAACTTACCTCAGATTCTACAATACTTAACTGAGATGCTTAACAAGGGCCTTTCTTTTTCCTCCATCAAAATTCACGCCTCAGCCATTTCAGCTCATTGTAACACAGAACCCTCCCCTCTTCTCTCATCCACTGCTCAAGCAGTTCCTCAGGCGGGCCAAAAATTTAAGACCACGCAGGAGAGCCCCAACTCCAGCCTGGGACCTTAACGTTGTATTGGAGAAACTCACTCTTCCTCCTTTTGAGTCAGCTGCTAGTGCAGATTTAAAATTCCTTTCTTGGAAGACAGCCTTCCTTTTAGCAATTACTTCAGCAAGAAGGGTATCCGAATTACAGGCCCTTATGGCAGTGGAGCCTTTTATCATCTTTCATCTGGACAGGGTGTCCCTCAGAATCAATCCCTCCTTCATGCCCAAGGTGGTATCCAATGTGGCTCTTAATCAGTCCATTCATTTGCCAACCTTCTTTCCTAATCCACAGAACAAAGGGGAACAGATACTGTACTCCTTAGATGTGCACAGACAACTTAGATTTTACTTGGGCAGGACTAAACCTCAAAGGAAATATGAACAACTGCTGGTGGCATTTGCTGCAGGGGCAGAGGGGAAGGCCATTTCAAAGCAAACCATTTCTAAATGGATAGGCCATTGCATTCATTTCTGCTGTAAGCACCATGGAAAACCTATCCCACAGGGGATCAGATCCCATTCAACCAGGGCTGCATCTACCTCTACAGCCTTTCTTGGTGGTGTCTCTACCAGGGACATCCTAAAAGCTGCTATCTGGAGTTCTATACGTACATTCACCAAGCATTACCATTTGCCATTTTTCTCTAAATCCAGAGCTGGCTTTGCCACTGCAGTCTTGCAGGGCCTTATAGCTGGTCCTAATGCTATATAAATTCCTCCTCCCATCCTTAGCTTTGGGAATCTACCCAAATGTGATGACTGCAACAGTGAAACACGAAGAACATAGTACAGTTGTGTACACTTACCATAAATGTAGATGTTCGAGTGTATTCACTGTTGCAGTCCTGGTTACCCTCCCTCCAACCACCATGACTTTTTTTATTGGACGTATAACCTTGTATATATGTATATATATTTTATTGCTTCCCATTAAGGGGCACCTGACATTTGGGGCAAGAAAAACTGATGTAATGGCGTCGGCTGCATGTTTTATACCCCTGACTACCTGATGTCATGGAAGAAGAGACAGCAACCGATGCAGGACCCAAGACTTTGTTAATCAGGCTGACTGAGGGCTACTGCAAGCAGATAACCCAAATGTGATGACTGCAACAGTGAATACACTCAAACATCTACATTTATGGTAAGTGTACACAACTGTACTTTCTGTCATATAATTGTATTATTTTTTGAAAAATCTCTTCTTGAGCAGTCTCATATTCAGCCAGCCTTTTATTCACTTTTTCCCCCTTATTTTTGCAGTTTTGTCACTTCATCTGAATATCTGTTTAAAGCTTCTTCCACTTTTTCAGCCTTTTTTTGTTTGAATTAGTACACTCCATCAGTGTATCTTTTATTTTAATCAGGTCTGTGTACAGTTGTCTTATACTTTCTTCAGGGTTACTGCCAGTCATGTCTGGAGCTTGCGCTGCTGTTTGCTGAATAGCTGCAGTACTTTTCCCAGTCAGTGTTTCCTCACCTTTTGTATCAGATTTTCTTTCAGGTCCTCTGTATTTCTTTTTTCCTGGCATGTAGGCAGTGCACTTACTTTCCAGATGTTCTTCGTGTTTCATTGTTGCAGTCATCACATTTGGGTTATCTGCCTGCAGGTAGCCCTCAGCTGGCCTGAATACCAGAGTCTTTGGATTTCTGCATCGGATGCTGTCTCTTCTTCCATGACGTTAGGTCGTCAGGGGTGTAAAACATGCAGCCGACTCCATTATATCAGTCTTTCTTGCCGTGCGGTGCCTGAAGCAGAAGCAGTTCGCAAGTGCCGGTCATCCGACTTCTGAAATTTTCATTTTCGAGTTTCAGACCGAAGTCTTCAAAAAAGATAAGTACCCCATTGGGGATCTTTTTTCTTGATCCAACCAATGTCAGAAAAAGTTAACAGTTGTCTTACCTGTGGAAAGCAAATACCTCATATAGATTTTCATTCGTACTGCATCCTCTGTTTAGGCCCAGGCCACAACGTCCCTTGCTGTTGGTTCTGTGCCTTTTTCAACCCACGAACTATTCGTCGTTGGGCTATTTTTGCAGCCAGTTACTTTCATACTTGGTCTCAGTACTCCGAAATGACTTTAAGCCATCCGACTACCGATCTTCCGAAAAAATGTAAGGATAAAGACCGAGCCAGACTGCATAGGTCCCAAAATGCCGACAACGCTTCCGTTAAGCTAGTCGTCAGTCTGCCGGTACTCAGGCGTTTTTGCAGCCCCTGATACCCGCTACTTCAGATTCGCATGCCTCTACTGAGACCCATTCGGAGTCTGGTATGCCGCGAGATGTTTCTTCGACTGTAGAACCTGCGGATGTCACTACTTTGGATGGGTCCAGAGCTGCTGTGCAGGCACCGGCTTCTGAGGGTGTATTCAGGCCTACAGACTTTCATTTTAAACCGACGCCATCCAGAAGCTCCGAATTCCTCAGGCCTAAATTTCACACTACACCTAGAAAACTGACAACCAAACTGCGAGCTCAGGCCCCTATGCCTCAAAAACAAATACTTAGAATGGCTAAAGCCAGCCTTCCCCCTCTAAGAAACCTAGAACTGAATTTCTTTCTGATTCTTCTGATCGGGAATCTGATATTTCTGCTCCTTCTGATTACCAGGATTTGCCCATATCTATTTATGAGGATTCTGATGTAGAGGACTCCATTCCCTCTGCTTCCCCTCCAGAAGATTTTTCTTTTGGTGAAACCTTGCATACTCTTAGGGAGCATTTCCTTTAGGAAAGCCAGGATTACTCTCGAGTCCAAAAAGAGATTTAGGGAATTCCAACTCCTGTCTCATCACAGGCCTTTAGCTATCCCTCCTGTTCTGGACATTGTAGATGCTGCTTTCTTGGAATCTAGCCTTACTCTAGACACTTTACCTCCAGCTCCCAGAAAACCTGACAGGTACTGCAGATACCTGACTCTCACAAGTTCGTCTTCAAGAATCCTTCTGTGGATCCAGAGACCATTTCCCAAGGACCAGAAGACATTAAGGCTACTGCTGCCAAAAATCCTACCCCTTCTGATACAGATTCTAGAGCCTTAGACAGATGGGGTAAGAAGGTATACACTTCTGCTACTTTGACCATCAGGGCTTTAAATTGCCAGTTTCATATGTTAAAGTATCAGCAGCATACTATGGGACTACTTAAACAGAAAATTATGTTGATTCCTGACTGTTCTGAACACAAAGAATTGCAAGATGTAATGCATTCTGCAGAACAAGTTGGTAAACATACTTTGCAATGTGGTTTTGATGCTTTAGAAGCATCTTGCTGGGTTGCTGTCACTTGGTCTGTACTTAGAAGGCATGCTTGGCTTAAGGAACAAAACTTGCCAGATCATGTTAAAGCTAAATTACTGGATTCTCCCTTAAACCAAGACCGCATTTTTGGCAACAGAGCAGAAGTCGTCCTCAACAGGATGGAGGAAAAAGCTAAATCTATGCAAACTGTTAAAGATTTCCTACAAGTACAGCCTCCCAGATTCAGTAGGCTTTGGCATTCAAAGAAGTGATATTTTCCAGTCTCTTCCAGGCCTTCTCAGTCCAAACCCAGTAACAGCGGACCACCTAAGTTACAGTCTCAGGCTATGCACAGACCTAAGCAATGGGGGGCTCCCACTTCCAAAACAGGGAGTAGTAAGCAACCCCCGCTACGGAAAAATGGCACAATACCTTAACCCTTCCAAGCCCTGCTCAGCTACCTGCTCCCTTAGGAGGAAAGCCTGCCCTGCATGCAAAAAAAACTGGGAAGTCATTACCCAGGACAAATGGGGCTTGAACATAGTTTCCCAAGGATACAGATTCCACTTCCACGCACTACCAACCACAAGTGGTTGGCCGGCCCTACCGCCAAACCAATGGGCGGAGGCCCAACAGCAGGTTCTCTCTCTTCTCAGTATCAGGGCTATTCATCCTGTCCCAGTAGAGCAAAGAGGACAAGGGTTTTATTCAAGACTTTTTCTGGTACCCAGAAAAGACAACTTCTGGCGTCCTGTCCTGGACCTCTCTAATCTCAGCACCTTTCTGGTGGTTCCAAAATTCAAAATGCTAACTCTTCAACAGCTTCTTCCTATGCTAGCCAAGAATGCCTGGTTGGCATCCTTAGAGTTAAAAGAAGCTTACCTGCACATACCAATAAGGGAATCTTGCAGGAAATACCTACATTTCAGGACAGGCTCCATGCACTATCAGTTCTCTGCACTTCCCTTTGGCTTATCTACTGCACCCAGGGTATTCACAAAGTGTCTAGCTCCAGCCATTGCATTTTGCAGGCAGAGAAATATTCAAATTTACCCGTACTTGGACGATTGTCTGATTCAGGCAGAAAGCCAGGACTTGCTATTACAACACCTGGCATTGGTAAAGAAACTTCTAATCTTACTGGGGTACACCATCGACAAAAGAAATCTCACCTAGTACCCTGCCAACAAATTGTATTCCTGGGAGCAAGCTTGAACACAACTTCCCAGATGGCATTCCTCACTCCAGAGAAACAAGTTTATTTGACAACCTACTTCAAACTATTGGCCACAAAACCCCAGCTGTCTGCAAGCAAAATACTGCAAGCCCTGGGGTTCATGGCCTCTTGCATTCTACTAATTCCATATGCAAGGCTGCATATGAGGAAACTCCAATGGTATCTAAAAAGCCTATGGTGTCAACATTTTCAGGACCTGGAAACAATGATTTCTATCATTCCTTGTATGAAGACAGAGTTCCTTTGGTGGGCAGAGGCCTGTTACCGCAACAAGGGACTCCCTTTCATTCTACCTCCTGCCGCCCAAACCCTAACAACAGATGCATTGGATTACACATGGGGGGGCTTGCATGGCAGGGCAGTGCATTCAGAACAAATGGAACCCGAGACAAATGCACCTGCATATCAATCAGAAAGAAATGTTAGCTGTACAGAATGCTCTGACAGCCTTCAGAGACCGTATTCTTCCAGGACAAATATTGGTAAAGACAGACAACACTACAGTTATGTGGTACATAAATAAGCAGGGGGGAACCCACTCGTACCCTCTCTGCAGACTAGCCATGGCTGTGTGGAACACAGGACTAAGCCTCTCAGAAGATCTGAACAGCTGCTAGTTGGCTTTGTTGCAGGGACAGAGGGGAAGGCGATTTCAAAGCAAACCATCTCCCAATGGATAGCCCATTGCATTCATTTCTGCTACAAGCACCATGGAAAACCTACCACACACAGGATAAGATCACATTCCACCAGGGCTGCATCTACCTCTGCAGCTTTTCTCAGAGGAGTCCCCTACCAGGGACATCCTAGAAGCTGCTACCTGGAGTTCTGTACATACCTTCACCAAGCATTACCACATGCCTATCCTTTCTAAATTCAGAGCTGGATTTGCCACTGCAGTCTTGCAGGACTTAATAGCTGGCCATAATGCTCTTTAACTTCCTCCTCCCTTCCTTAGCTTTGGGAATCTACCCAAATGTGATGACTGCAACAGTGAAACACGAAGAACATAGTACAGTTGTGTACACTTACCATAAATATAGATGTTCGAGTGTATTCACTGTTGTAGAACATTTGTTTACACTTGCTATAAATGTAGATGTTCGAGTGTATTCACTGTTGCAGTCCTGGTTACCCTCCCTCCAGTCCCCTGACTTCTCTTGGTTCTACCTTTCCTTCTTGTTTGATACATTTATTTTTCCTGGTGTATTTGCTTTTTGATGGGGGTGTACCATACCTTATAATTGCTTCCTATTGTGGGGGCACCTGACATCTGGGGCAAGATAAACTGATGTAATGGTGTAGGCTGCATGTTTTATACCCCTGACGACCTGACGTCATGGAAGAAGAGACAGCATCCGACACAAAAATCCAAAGACTCTGATATTCAGGCCAGCTGAGGGCTACCTGCAGGCAGATAACCCAAATGTGATGACTGCAACAGTGAATGCACTCGAACTTCTACGTTTATGGTAGGTGTACACAACTGTACTTTACTGAAATTTACCCAGAAATGTAAATCCTCTGGTTTTCTTTCCTAAGTTTCTGTTTTCACACTGAGAGAGCTAGAATTAAGCTGTTACTCAATGGCCAGCCATGTTGGAAGTTAGAATAGTTGTAGTATTTATGATTAATATTTATATTGTAGCTGTAAAATTATGTAAACATTTGTAATATGCGACTGTTTGATTCAAAAAGGTCATGTTTTTAAGATTTGATGTTTTTGTCGCATTCTTTTTAATTATCCTTTCGAAAGCAGTAAATTACCGATTACTGTGATCAAACAGAGGCAGATTGAATGGAGCAGTTTAGTTTCCTAAGCTGTCTGGTGGACCATAAACCAAAATGGAGTTATAAAATAATATTGCCAGGTTGATAGGTGTCTTTTATTTAATATTTAGGCTAACCATTGTTTAAAATCAGGTTTGGATAGTAATGTGTAATAATATCTCCTGGTTTATTGAATTTCTTTGGAACTCATTATATCAGAGTGGCGCCTCCAGGCGTCAAATATTGCTTGTTCATATTTGCATCAATAATTCCAAAAATCATGCTATGTCTGAGGGTTTAAAAATTTCATCGTAAAGCTTCACAATGGCAAACTCAACTGCATTAATATTTTACCTCTGTTTTGTGCAGGTAAACAGATATTAACTGTAATTATATTATTTTATATAGATATAATCACATTTTTCTAAATAGCTCCACGGCCGAGTAACTCAGACAGTACAAATGAAAGCTCTCAGTTAGATGAATAAAAAGCTGTTTGCCAGTATGTGTGTAACTTGAGTGAGTGCTGAGATATTGTAAGTTGTTTACAATGCATTACAAATGTAATAGTTACTGCATTTACTTTGACTTATAAAATTCAGTTTAAGTCCTAGAACCTAAAGAATAGTACCACAATGAAAATAGCTTGTTCTGAATGGTTTGCCATTCGTACTTCTTTCATAATCCCTGTGGTTCCAGAGATATGAGCATTTGTTTGAAATGTGAGGGTATAATTTGATTCTGTCAAAAAAGGCTTAGGCTCCGCCCATTGTAAGTTACAGTGCAAACTTCCTGACCTCCATTGAAGTGAATGAGTTAAAGTAATTTTCATTTCTTGAATGTGCAGTAACACATTAGAATAGTAAATCAAGTCATGGCAATAAGAATCAAATCAATTCTTTAGTAAACATTCTGTTAGCCATACATCCAGACCCAGAGCATTATATTTTTAATGTATGTATTACCATTGTTAAATCACTAAGTGTAAAGGGTAATATGTTAACTCCGACTCCCTTAGTGGGATATTAACTAGATATCAGTTAAGTTATTGTCTAAGGCCCAGGTCATACTATTTTGCTTATGATACTAAATGTGCTAAATCGACAGACCTCCTTAAGAAAGAAGGTTACCTGCTTCCATCACTTCATGAGACCGGCAAGGAGTCTAGCCCAGTATTCTAATTGCTCCACAGCACTGACTTTTTGGCAAGTGAAAAACAATCAAATCAAACGCAGCAATAGGGAATCATGTGGTACATCAACAAACAAGAGGGAACCAGGTCATACCCCTCTGCAGACTAGCCATGTTAGCTTGGGATATAGCTTCACAGCATAGTGTCACTCTACAGACAGCCTATATTCTGTCAGAGCAAAATTGTGTGGCAGACGAGCTGAGCAGGACAAGGGCAGACCCTCCAGAATTGAAACTAGATCATGGGGTCTTCCAAGATTTGATCCATCTGTGAGGAGTTCCTCAAATAGACGTCTTGACTCTTCTCTGAAAAATCAGCTGGCAAGATTCTGCTCCAGGGCTCCATGCAAGAAGGCCTGGAAGACCGATGCCTTTTCATTTCATTAAACAGGAAATGTTTCTGTGTGCTGTACCAACTTTTCCACTAATTTCCACTGTACTTATGAAGATACAAAAGGAATTGTCTCAAGAGTATTGTAGTGACTCCCTTCTGGCCCAGGCAACCATGGATGTTCTTTGTGTTTCACTGTTGCAGTCATCACTTGTGGGTTATCCCTGCTAGGTAGCCCTTGGCAGGCCCAAATACCAGAGTAAAGATTCTCCCTCCTACGTCTGCTGCGGTCACCTGGGGCTGACGTCAGGTCATCAGTGGTATAAAGTAGGGCAGCCGACTCCATTATATCAGTCTTCCTTGCCGTGGAGGCCGAAGCAGTTTGCGTGTGCGTCGGTCGGCCGTTGCCAGAGTGAAGTTGAAAATGACTAAAGCTAAGTTCCCTGTTGGGGATCTTTTTCTTGCACTAACCGATGTCCGAAAAAGTAAATAGTCTCCGCTGTGGAAAACAAATACCACACCGAGACTTCCATAACCTGTGTGGAACCTGTTTAGGCCCAGACCACGACATTCCTGGGTGTCGGTTCTGTGCCCTCTTTAACTCTAGAGCCATTCGCCGTAGAGCAGAAATTGTAGCTAGACATTTCAAAGACAGGTCTGCACAATACGAAATGGCGTCCATCGGTCAGCATTCAGTGGATATTCCCAAAAAGAGAAAAGGTAACGAAAGGGACAGACCACATAAAACTAAGCCTTCAGACAAATCCTCCTTGAAGCCAGTCAATCAGTGAGGCGCCTACGCAGCCCCTGATACCCAATGCTCTTCCTTCACAGGCCTCTACTGAGACCCATTCGGAGTCTGGTATGCCTCCAGAACAGTCTACATCTGCTGCTATTTCATTTTATTAGCCCCGCAGTTGGGTCCGAAGCATCTGCTTCCACTGCTATCCTAAGAGGGGTCCCTACCAAGGACATCCTAGAAGCTGCCACTTGGACTTCCGTCCACACCTTCACCAAACACTACCACTTGCCTCTGTTCTCCAAAACCCGGGCAGGCTTTGCCTCTGCACTTCTGCAGGGCATGCTAAGCCCTACTTAGAACAGTCCAGCATGTTCTACTATTTCTTCCGTAATTCCATCCACCCTTTCTTCAGCTTTGGGAATCTTCCCACAAGTGATGACTGCAACATTGAAACACGAAGATCATAGTACAGTTGTGTACACTTACCATAAATGTAGATGTTCGCGTGTATTCATTGTTGCAGTCCTATTTTCCCTCCCCCTGTTCTTCTCTCTCATATCCATTCACACCTTTATATGCCTGTGGGCATCCACCAGGTTGGCCTTCCTCAGGCCTTCTGGACAGGGCTCTTATAGGTTAGGGCAGTAAAAACTGATAATGGTGTTGGCTGCCCTGCTTTATACCACTGATGACCTGACGTCAGTCCCAGCCGACCGCAGACGATGCAGGAGGGAGAATCTTTACTCTGGTATTAGGGCCGGCTGAGGGCTACCCAGCCGGGATAACCCACAAGTGATGACTGCAACAGTGAATAGACTTGAACATCTATGTTTATGGTAGGTGTACACAACTGTACTTTCTCCTTTCTTTTTGGCAATGGTAAGGTGCAATTACCACAAGCTTCCTCAACAGTCTGGATCTATTTACAGAAAAGCAGGCATGTTTGATACATCCCAACACCAGTCGACTTCAATTGACTGCCTGGATGATAGGGCCTTAATTCCTTTTAGGCACCTGTTTACTGAGGACATGCAGCAGGTGTACTGATGGAAGTAAAAGTACTTGCTTCTAGAAAATCATATATTAGCAAATGGAAAATGTTTTATAACTGATGCCAGCAACATAACTAGCAGCCATTCAGGACCATTTTTTTGATTTTGCAACATTTGCCTGTTACTGTCCTATAGGTCTGACTTTTCTCCTTTATCAAGATTCCTTTATCTGCCATTTCAGCATGTGTGCCCATGGATCCTCCTCTTTCAGTCTGTTCTGATGTCAAAATATTTTTGAAAGGGGTTTTGCATAAGATTCCTCCAAGAAAACCAGTGGCACATCAGGATCTTAATTTTATGGTAGAGAATCCAACACGTGATCCTAACATCGAAGACAGTTTTACTGATTGCTCAGATGTCTGCAAGAGGGTATCTGAGTTACAAGCTTTTATGGTGTCATCCCTAGCTCATTTTCCAAAGGGACAACATTTATTTGATGACTAATCCTTCTTTTATGCCTAAAGTGGTATCCAAGTTTACTTAAAGCTAAATTATTATTCTCCCCATTTTCTTTCATGAACCCGAAAATGATGAAGAAAGGATACTCCATACCTTGGATATCCACAGACAACTCTGGTACTTTCTTGACAGAACTAAATCTTTATCATTCATATTTTCAGATCAGTTATTCAGTTCTGGTAAAGATAAGAAAAGACATGCTTTTGTCAAAATATACTTCAGGGAGGGTTAAGGCATACTGTGTGATGATATGAGGTACTGCCAGCCGTGCCAGAAGTAGGGGAGTGGATGTGTGACTTGTGCCAACATAGTTAGCTGTAGTTGTGTAAATAATTATATGTCATTTGTATATCAAACTGATTTGTACATATGCTTGTGCTGAAAAAGTGTTTGTGAGATTTGCTTGTGTTAAAATGTATCAACAGTGTGCCCTGCTGGAATGAAAAGAAATTATTGTAACTGAGTTTTAATAGAGGAGACAGGGATAGTAAAGGTTAACCAGCTAGCTTACTTTAAGAAAAATAAAGGAAATATAAATGAGCTGTTAAACCATTAAATAGCATCCCACAGTGCTGAATAGGACCAGAGATTGTGGGTTGGGAAGAAGCCTTTGTTCATTAGCTCAGTAAAAAGAGGGGAAGCCCCAGATACTGCCATAAACATTTAGATGTGTACTGTAGCTGTTTATGCTAAATTCCTGTCTCAGCTTCAAAGAGGGATACTGTGAGAATCTAATGTCAGGTGACTATATGAGGTCATTCTTCAAGCCATCTTGGATATTATATTTTACAGGGAGTAATTTCTGAGGATGGAGTATTGTGTTTTGGGGAACCTGACTTGAAAGACAGCTCACGTATGTCATTGTGTCTTGCTCTATGAAGTAAGTTATTAGGGAATAGTAATTCTCTTAGATTGTCAGGAATATAGTGAAGTTTAGTTTAGGTATTGTTTTTTCTTTATTGTCTGAGAGTCTATCAATGTTGTTTACAGTATTTCCTGTGATTTGAAGTCTGTGGTTTACTGTTAAATATATATTCAGTATTTTCATGCTCTTTTATTTATTATTAAATATATTTAAAATGTTTATTGTGGCTGGTCCCTTTTCGAAAGTATTTAACCTTTGAGAGTGCTTAAATTTATTTGGTGACACCGTGTGGGCCACTCCAGAAGGCCTAGCTGCCTTGGTGAACTATTACTGTTTGTATTAGTATTAATATTACACAGTACAATTGGACACCCATTGTTAAGGGCCTTAGAGTAGCTGATTGTGGAGTGTCTGGTGGCATTGATAAGGGTCTATATTACGAGAGCAAAAATACTATTAAGCAAATACTAAAACCCCAACACCTATTGCGCAAACCACGGATATCCCGAATGCACTAAACCGCAAAATTTTAAATGTCGAACTGTCATACTCAGCCATCCCCACACGCTACATACTACGTACCCAAACAAAATAAAGCACATACATGCACTAACCAAACCCTACTTCTAACCCTAAAGTAAAGCACAAACACCCTACTTCTAACCCTACACTAAACCCCACTTACACAACTATCTCTGCACTATCCTTAACCCCTCCTTAACTGTAAGGTCCGTAACTACCGCACACTTCCCCTACGAAAATATACACAAACAAAGTAAATAATCCACATAGATACATTTAACAAAACCCAACTCCTAACCCTACACTAAATCTAACATACAAAACCTGTATATGCACTTACCTTAACCCGCACCCTAACCCTAAAGTCCGTAACTATTCAACACTTACCTTATATAGCTACTCCACAGACGGGCCAACCATGGTAATTTGACATTTCCGAAATCGAACTTTTGTACGTTCGCTATAAGTCCGTTTCACGCAATACATGTCGACGTTTACATATTCATGTAAACGGACTTTCGCTCAGCTAATGTAGACCCCAGTGATAACTACCTTATTTTCTGGGCTGAAGGGGACACAGCAGGTAAATCTGTGCCAGACCTTTCTAGGTGTGTGCGTGTAATCAAATCTGTGTGTGTGTGTGTGTATGTGTGTGTGTGTGTGTGTGTGTGTGTGTGTGTGTGTGTGTGTGTGTGTGTGTGTGTGTGTGTGTCTGTCTGTCTGTCTGTCTGTCTGTCTGTGTCTGTCAGCTACTTGGGACATGGACACAAAGCACTGGTCTTACACAGAGGATGCTGGAGGACTTGGCTTGGACACTTGGCCGAGGACCTAGCCCTACAGCTGTACTAGTGGCGAGTCTTATTGGGGACCTGGAGGGAGACAGATATAGAGAAATCCAGACCCCGGGCTGTGTGTGTTCCATGTTTGCTCTTAAGGTAAATTGTAGTTGATGCTGAGAGGTCTGCATTTGGAAATACTGAGTGTATCCATGTGTATTCCAAGTGCACTTCCCTCTCCAGTGTCAGTGGTGAGGATCCTTGATTACTGGCCCAGCGTGGGGTTGTCACATACTCTTCCAGGGCCATGGCATCTTCTATGGCTTTTTGGAAAGGGTTGCATGCTAGAAGCTGAAAATTGATTCTCTGTACTTACATTTACAAAGACTATAAGCTTGATTTCTTCTGTACGTCTAGATCAAGCTTTGTCTAGATCAGGCTTTGCAAGGACCATTCTCCAGGGGCTCCTGGACTCTTCTCCATTCCACCTTCCAAATTTAGTATGCTAAGGTAATATACCCATACAGCTAAGGCTACTGCAGCATTTATCAATTTGAAGAACATAGTATAGTTGTGTAAGTAGACTTGCCATAACAGTAGATGTTCAAATCATCACTGCTGCAGTGGCCTCTCCCTCCCTCCCTCCATCCATCCATCTTGTTTTTGGTGTATTATTTATGCCAGGGTGTGCTTATTTATTTTTTGTTCTTCCTAGCATTGCCTTTTCAGGACTCGGACTCCTTCCCTCTATAGGCAGGAAAGCTCTGAAGAGTTTGACACCGAAACTTTTCTCTTAGTCAGCTCATCTCATCCTGCCTGGCAGTTTAGGCATGTGGAAGGTGCCCTGAAGCTTTGAACGCTGGCTGGCTGTTATATCCTTAGCAGCCTATAAAAATTAAAGTAACAAAGAAAATATGGAAAAAAATGCTTAAGGATAGTCCCCACTGTACACCATTTGGAAGAGTATAAGGGCAGACATCAGACCACTTATTGGGGGGGGGTGCGATATTATGGTATTATCCTTCTTTAGTTGATGTGAAGACATTAAGTAGTGTTCCACTGTGCTTGCAGCTTTGCTAGAAAGATGAAAATAGCCTTAAGTCCCTTTTTCATACCTTTCCATATAAAGGATCAAATTCTTGACTGATGTTTACTCAAGGAGGAGGATCACTGACAGTGGGCAAGGTAGTAACCTTGAACATACATCTTTTCTTCTAAATAGTGAAGGATGAGAGGGTACTTTTTGTGTTTCATAAGCATTTAATGACAATGGGATGTGGAGTCGTTTATAGGTTCATAGAAGGTTACTAGACAAATGGCCTTAGAGCCTTTACAAGACTAGCCATGTTAATCCCAAGTATCTCCATTTGCTCTTTTTGGGTAGCTTGCAAAACGAATTTATGAGTAGAGCGGGTCTGTGATCAACACCAGCTCTTCCTTTCCATGAGGGACATGGATTCCACCCCAGAGGTGAATTTGCAGATTCCCATCCAGTTATCCAGGTTGCTTTGGACAGGAGCTCTGCTTTACATGAATAGAAAGTCTATTCCAGGGAAGCAGTAGTCTCTGCAGCATGTTCTGTCAATGTCACAACATAGATTGAGATCCTTAGAATGAGTGATTCTTGTGCCATTTGACTTGCAGATGTGCAGCATTTCCATTAGGACAAGGTTGGAGATTGCCCTATAGGCCAGGCGCAAATCATCTCTTAGCAGCCTATAAGATACAGAGTAAAATGACAGGGTTTTCAGCCTGTCCACATAAGTCATGTTTGGAGTCCCTGTATTTTCTTAGTAAGAAACCTCTGAGGTCTCTCCAGCTGCAGCAGGTGCCTTAACTTGAGTTCCATCTCGATGGCCATTGCCCTTAACTGCATTCTGCTGCTTCTGTGTTTTTTTATGTACTGAAATTTGAAATGGTTCCTTTGACTTCTGATATAAAATTATGTGGTTCTGCAGCACCAAGAGTCCTATGATTTTTCTTTGAGCACAAATTACACTGTTTAATTCTGTCCAGAATTTGTTAGAGAGCGTTTTCCAACCAAGGCTCCATGTGAAGTGAGGTGAAGGTATCTGCTGTTAGCTTGTTAGAATCTTGAACATGTTTCTTGAATAAGAAACTAATTTCACTGTCAAGACTTCTGGGTATTTCAGTGTGGTTTATTCAACCTTGAGAAGCAAGGATTAATGTTCTTGGCCATCCCCCAGCTTTGCAGATAGGAGTAGGACAGGTGAAAATGCATCTTCAGCAACCATCTTGGGATGAGTCGTCAGTTGTATTGCCCATCCATCCCCAGATCAGTTGGCTGGAGCATGCACAAAACCAGTTGGATACTTGGATTGAGCCCTTGAGTCACTGGGCCATAGCTTGGTGATAAACCTCAAAGCTGCAGACCTTTATTCCCCAGATTTCATCCTGAATTCTGCAGGGCTCAATGGCCCAGGCCAAAGAGAATCTGTCTGATTCTCTTGGACCCAAGGTCTCCGTTCCAAGTCATCATCTAAGAGACAGGTAGAGGTAAGTAGATGTGTTCTAAGAGCTCCTCATTGAATGAGCCCAGTTTGGAGAAATCTTTGATGTTCATGAAGTTCACAATAGATTTACCCCCCCCCCCCATGCAACTTTTAGTATTTGGTTGGGGGAAGGAATAGCAGGGCTACTACATTTGACACCCTGTGGTGATGGCATTGAACTCTCCTCACATGTTCGAGCTCCTCCTTACCCATATTCCCTTCCTATTGATGAATCCTCCATGTTAAGTATGCCCCCATTATTGAACTACTAACTCAAAAAAAAAAAAAAAAAAAAAAAAAGAACTTGGACATTTTATGCATCACAAAGGATCATTGGGGGGGTTGGAACAAACTACAGACACACGGACAAAACAGATGGATTCAAATAGTTGAATGTCTGTCTTTGCCTGCATTTTCTTCCTTTCTTTGCCTGAACAGAATATGGACCAGTAAGCTATGCACTTGCTGGCTTGGGAGTAATGCTTAGTTTGCAGCATAGTTTTTGATGTAGTTACAAGTCGCATTGCAAAGGCAGCTCTAAAAATACAAGCAAAATGTGCATTTTAAAAATGTTAAAATGAAAGTTGTTTAGCAGAAATTTGAGTGGCCATGTGCATACAAAAGTCAAAGGACAACGCTCCTATATGCAAGTTCTGTTTACTTCAAGCTTCATTTGACATTGTGCAAAACCCAGTTAAGCACCTCAGCCTTGCAGTTGTTCTGTAGGTATTTTACATTGTCTTGTTGTACTGTTACAGAAAGAATTATGGTTGGGTCACAACTCATACCTTTTTGCTGTGTGTCTGAAATGGATTTCAAAAAGTTCACCAGGAGACCAAAGATATAGGTTCATAGGTAAGCACTAGGATATCTGCCCAAGGGCATTTATAAGCCTATCCAGAATGTGTTGGCTTTCACCACCCCCTTAGATTAGTTCCCTGTGCCTCTGTCCAGCAGAGCCATTAGTTCCCTGCGCCACTGTCCAGCAGAGCCACTGCAGTGATCCCCGGGATAAATTTTCTGTTTCCCATCCACCTGTCAAGGTTTCTCTTGAGGAGTGTTAGTGAGGGGCTCTGCCTGATGTATATTGGAATCCTGTTCCAAAGCACGGGGAGTCTCTGGGACAGGAATCTATCCCTCCAGCATGTCCTATTTATTGTTGTGGTGAGGTGTATATCTCTATAGAGGTGAATTTTTTTTAACTCTGTTTCAGAAGCACATAGAAAAGTGAAGATAGCATTAACTGCCATATCATAAGTTTTGTAGTTTGAGAAACTTCAGATGTATTTAGAATTTTTGTTGGCCTAATATGTGTTTTTGTTGTAGAGGAGTGTGCTGTTAGGCAAGTTTAGTGGTAGTCTAAAGAGGTATGGCTGCATTCTAATTTTGCAGCATTTCTTTAAAACATATTATTTTTATACCTGGATTAAAAAAAAAGTGTGTATTGGGGGGTTGGGAGATTCTTCATGGATTACCAGTATCCTAAGTACATGCTCAGGATTTCATGATGAGGCTACAATGAGCTTTCTTGGTTAAAGAGGCAGGTACACAAACCAGTTATTTTTACCAGTCTAATGCTTATGTACTACTCAGAAACCAGGCACTAAAAAATATAATACAGTTCAAGGGTAGAAGTAATTTCTTGATAATTAAAATACAGCAGTGTGCTAAAACATTCTGCTAGTACAGAATAAGCGTTGCTTTATTTATTTATTTGTTTGTCTGTTTATTTAATCTGATTCTTCCTTAATGAAGGATAAAAGACAATGTGAAGTAGTTTCCAGCAGAACATTCCAAGGTAACCCTCTCCTTTGGTGCAGAGGGATTATAAAGTCCTGATTTCCAGCTATGCAACCCAAATTCAGTTTGTGACTTAGACACAAACTGAAGCTAATTTGGTGGGGGGATGTTGGGGGTTGATGAGACATTTGTCTGCTTGCCTGTTCCAGGAGAAGGGAGTGGGGATGTGCTGGGGACAATTTTTTTTTTCAAGAGCCCCATTGCTGATACCAAGGCCATGATGTAAAGCTGATGCTTCAGTGGGAGGGAGGGAAAAGTGGGACACTTCACCATTTAAGTGGGAGCATTTCCTTCACCCCATCAGCACATGCCCCAGGATGATGATGATTGCCCACCCAGCATGTCAGTCTGTGGCAGGGTCACAATGAAGAAAGTATTAGTAAAAAAAAAAAAACTTCAGGTTACAGTATGACAGCTCCTTGCCTAACTTGTCATTCCAGAAGAAACTCTACATGGGAAACTGGAAGGCCTTTGTGCCTGGGGCTGTAAGAGACTGTCTTGGTGCAGACCACATTGGGGGTCTCGCATACAGGAGATGGCACTGTAGGGAGCTGGCAGTGGGGAATCCAGAGGTCCATGGCAGCAGTGAGCTGAGAAAAAAAGTGATTTTAAGCTAATGTGGGATGTCCTGACTGAGATCACTATTGCAGTATTCCAAAAAGATGTGTTTTCATTGCTAAAGTCCGGCCAGGGTATCCTAGCTTAACCTTCGCTGGATCATATGTCCAACATAACATCTGGATGTTAGTCTAACTAAATATAGTGGACGTATTAATACTTCGATACATAGAAAAGAGAGACACTCCAACCAATATGTCCACATAAATAGTATGCATGCCACACACACTTTTAAGGGTGTAGTCAAAGGACAAATGTTAAGAGCCACTCAACTAAACACAGATGAGGCCAACTTTAAATTGGAACTGGATAGAAAGACAACAGATTTTGAATGCTGGGGTTATAATTACTCATTGTTAAGATGTACAGCAGATGAAGTTATTATGGAAAGAACAGGCAAAGCGAGACCCCACTTTTCTAGTAATACTAGCCATGTTAATTTTGGTAATAATTCTATTAATAATAATAATAATAAACGCTATGTCACAACATATAATTGTAGATCAGAGGGTGTTAAGAATATTATTAGAAACAATAGGGTATTCTTAAATACATGCCTGAGATAATCAGAATAATTGGAGAGGCCCCCATGTTCTCGTATCATACCAGTTATGCTATAAGGACTTTAAAAATAATAAAAAGTTGAACATAAATAGAAAACGGGGTACATTTCCTTATTATAATTGCATATACTGTGATGATATAAATACACCTTGTGAATTTATACATCCTAACACTAAGAAGAAATATACTTTCAGGTGTTTTGCAACTTGTAATACCGCTGCCATTGTGTATATGGCATGCTGTAAGGTGTGTCAAGCATTCTACATAGGGGAAATGCACAAGAAGGTTGAAGGACAGAATTATTGAACACAAATCTGAAATACGTCGGGAAGTAACAACTAATGCTTTGGGCAAGCATATGAGGGAGAAAGGAAGTACACATACATTTAACTTTAGAGTGATTGACATCAGACAGAAGAAAAAAAGGGAGGTCTTAATAATGAGTTAGAAGTATGTGAATACTCATAGATCACACTTTTAGAAGCTGGTTGTTTTCCAGGTTTAAATACAGTAGTAAGCCTTAAACATATTTTAAAAAGAAGACAGTTAACTTTTAAATAACATCTTGTGTGGATGGGTCTTAGTTAAATGTTTTATTTATTTTATGGCTATATTGACTTTCAGTAACATTTTACCTGTATATATGTCTTTAAACTGAAGTGCTTAATACAACTGTGTCATGTGAGTAGTTTTATGGTTTGAATTTACTGTTTAAGTGAAGGTATTTGATTTCTTTGTTACAAACTGATGAAGGGTTGATCCCAAAAGCTTTGTGATTTTTTTCCTGTTTGGAATAAACGCTGCATTTTACTTCGTTTCCAGGCTTTGGATTTTTTTTACTACTGTTTTGCATTTTATATCCTGCCTGGTTTACCCACGTGCTGTTCTTGTTTCTTTGTATGTTTATAGATCCTCAGACTGTCTCACTGCCAGCCCAAACTCAGGTCTCACACCACCAGACTGATCTTCCCCATAGTCATCGGTACCATAGTTACTAAAGAAAAACAGATAAGTTCCCCATTAGGGAACCTTCCTTTACTTATATAAATTGTTTTGCCATGTCTGTGCTAGATGTCAGCTAGGAGTGGTGAGTGTGAGTGTGGTAGGCAAATTCCCTACAAAGACCTCCATACCCAGTTCATAGGTCTCTTTGGTGTTTACTAATCTGACAACAACGTCAAGGGCCTTTTTAAGCCTACCCATGCATCCCTAATCTCTGACAAGTTCTCATACCCTTGATAAGTGTAAGCAGGGGCTGAAGGTAAATCATTTACAAGCACTGGCCTGGGAGATGAATTATAACAGGCTGCCTGTGTCTGTTAGCGACATAGGTGCCAAACCAGGGATGAATTTCCTGTTCCCTATGCATTTGCCCAAGTTTCACTTGAATTGGGTTGGAGAACTCTGCTTCATATGGGTGAATAGCCTCGTCCAAAGACCGGATAGTCTCTGGGATACATCCATGTCTCTCCAGCAGGTCCTGTTTATGTCACAGATAAGGTTTAAATCTTTAGAATGGGTAATTCTGGTGCTGTTTGTTTTGCGTGTATGCAGGAGGTCAGTTAGGGCATGGTCTGACAATGCCTTGTATGCCGGGCATAGATCTCCCCTCCACAGCCTGTAGGTGACAGAATACAGGGATAGGGCCTTGAGGTGGTCCGAATAGGTCATGTTACTTATGGCTCATATTCTGTTAGTGAGGAACCTCTTTGGATGTTCCAAATGTTGGATGTGCCTGGTTAGGTACATACCAAAGGGGGGTATTGTACTCAATGATAGGTCTGATAAATGCTGAATACAATGGAACAATGACTTCCTTGGACTTGGATAATAAGCTGCAGAACATAGAATGACTTTCTCACTACTGTTGATGAGTGATGGTCAAAGGCTAGATTATTGTCTTTGTGTCCCCAAGTCCCTGACTGTTGGGTCAACTCTTAGCAGTGTGTTGGCAATATGATAGTTAGAGGTGGATGACATCCCAAAGGGGTACTGTTATGCATTTATTGGGATTTAGTTTTAGTCCATGGCTGTAGCACTAGTTATTTGTCTATCTCAGCCCTTCCTGGATAACAGTTGGGGATTCAGTGGCTGCTGCTAATTTGTAATCATCTGCAAATGTAGTCAGCCAGAGGCCATTGACATTGGCTTTGATTTCAAAGAACTAAATGCCAAAAAGGAATGGTCCCAGGAGTGATCCCATTTGTGACTAGCCTATTTGTAGAGGTGGACTCCCCAATTCTGACTTCCTGGGTCCTGTCTGTGAACCAGCTGACTATCTACCGGGTGACATAAAGGTTTATACCCAACCTCTTGAGTTTTTCAACAATGTCTGAGTGGGGTATTGTGTCTATTGCCTTGGCCAGGTCAAGGTAGGCATTGTGAACCATTTTACCCTCATCCATTATTTTGGTGATCTTAAAGAAATCCACCAGGTTGAGTAGACATGACTTGCCCTTGACTAAACCAAACTGGGTTGGTTCCAGTGTCTGGATGTTTCCTCTGTCCTTATTGGTCATTTCCTTGATAATTCTTTCCATGGCTTTGCATATGAGACTAACAAGATTTGTGTGTGTAGATGATCCATCTTTATGCATAAGGATTACTGTTGCTGTTCTCCATGAAGCCTGTTTGGAGGCTACAGTTAAATATCAATTCCAGAGGGCCTGATAGGTCATGTTTCATGCTATTTAGAAGGTATCTTGGGATATTGTCTGTGCCCATTGATGCAGTGTTCTTGTCCTTGGAGACCACATTAAGGACCTGTTCCCTAGTGACAGTAGGGAGTGTTATATTTGATGGTATTTCCTGAGGAAAGGTTGAGGGGGAGAGAGGGGTAAAGTTGGAACTAAATTTGTCGGTCAGTAGGTTTGCTATATTTTCTGTCTCAGTGTAGGTGGCTCCATTAACAGTAAACTCTGCACACAGTTGTGTATTGTCTTTGAGGTTGTGGACTTAGCTAAAGAATGCATTGTGGTTGTCCTTGGCCTGGGAGGCCAAATTTACTTCAAATTTGCCTTTGGTAGACTTTGTCGTCTGAATTGCTTGATTAATTTGAGAGTGCTTTTATCCTGCTGGGCGCTACAGCTCCTAATTTTTGTCATTATTTTCTTCCTTCTGCTATATAGCCTGTCAGTGTTGCAAATCCACTAGGGTGACTTGTTTTTTACTTAGTTCTGTACTTCCTCCTGGTGGGTACAGCTGCCTCTCTGCAGCTTTTAACATGCTTGTATAGGGTTTCTGTGAACAGTTCTGCATAGGATAGGCAGCAGTGTTCTCAGGGTTTACAGGGGCTTGATATTCTTCCAGGTTATCACTTAATAGTAGGAAGTTAGCCTTAGAGTAGCTCCTGAATATTCCAATGTTAGCTGGGGTTCCAGGTTTTATTTTTAATTCAAAAAAGACCATTTTGTGATCCGTCTTTACCAGGGAAGACATTACACTAGGGGGGTGTGCAGCACTCTGCCATATTAGTGAGGACCAAATCCAGTATTATGTTTCCACCCCTGTTCATTGTATTGACAATCTGGTCCAAGGAGTTTGTCTTTACAAAATTCCACAAATCTCTGTTCCTTTAGGTTCATAGGTTCATACTAGGCTATCTGCCCTAGGGCATTTATAAGCCTAGCCAGAATGTGTTTGGCTTTCGCCACCCATTTTAAATTTATTTTGCCATGCCCTTTTTCGAGGTTAGTATACTGTGCCTCTGTCTAACAGACACACAGAAGTGATACCCGGGGTAAACCTACGATCTCCCATCCACTCATCAAGATTCCTCTTGAAGAGAGTCAATGAAGGACTCTGCCTAACCTGGACTGGGATTTTATTCCAGAGTGAAGGGAGCCTCTGGGTTATGAATCTGTCCCTCCAGCATGTCCTATTTATTTCAGTGCTGAGGTTCAAGTCTCTCGAGCGCGTAGCTCGATGGGATTTGGATTTTCTGAGGTGCAGCATGTCCATTAATTCCGAGTTGGACATGGCTTTATACGTCAGGCAAAGATCACCTCTGACCAGGCGGTATGCCACTGAGTAGAGCTGGAGTTTCTTTAACCGGGCAGCATATGGCATCTGTTTGAGCCCTTTGATCCTCTTGGTGAGGTACTTTTGGGGTCTTTCCAGTTGCTGCAGGTGTCTGGTAAGGTACATCCCAAAAGGGGCATTGTACTCAATTATGGGCCTGATGAGGGATGAGTAAAGAGGCATGATGACCTCCCCTGATCTAGATGTGAATCCCTTCATGATTACGTGGGCTATATAAAATGTTTTTCTAACCACTTTGGCCACGTGGTTGTCAAATGAGAGATTGCTATCAACTTGGGTCCCCAGGTCCCTAATTACTTCTACTGTACTTAATGGATTACCACCTATGTGGTAATTTGTGGGCACTTTGTTTTGCCAAAGGGGATGACTATACACTTTTGGCATTTAGCTTGAGGCCATGGCTCTGGCACCAGTTGTCTGTTTCTATGAGGCCCTTTTGGAGGATGCTTGTGTCGGCTGGCGAGTCGATTATGGCGCCCAGTTTGCAGTCATCTGCGAACTTGGTCAGCCACAGTCCTTCCGTGTTGGCCTGTACCTCCGAGAAATATATACCGAACAAGAGAGGTCCCAGGACTGAGCCTTGTGGGACACCACTTGTAACTGGTTTGGAGTCTGACATGGCTCCAGCAATTCTAACCATGTGGGTTCTGTCCTTGAGCCAGTTTGCAATCCATCTAGTGACATAGGGTTTATATTTAAGCTGGTGAGCTTATCTATAATGCCCAAGTGGGGTATTGTATCGAAGGCTTTTGCGAGGTCCAGGTAGGCTGTGTGGACCACCTTCCCCTCGTCAATGGCCTTGGTGACTGTTTCAAAGAAATCAACCAGGTTTAAGAGGCAGGATCTGCCCTTAACAAAGCCGAACTGGGTAGGATCCAGTGTCTGTAGGTCCCCAATATCTTTATTTATGAGGTCCATGATGATCCTTTCCATAGCTTTGCAGACCAAGCTAGTCAAGCTTATGGGGTGATAGTTTCCAGGATCCGTTGAGGCACTACCTTTATGGAGAGGGACCACTGTTGCTGTACGCCACTCTTTGGGCACATATCCTGTAGTAAGGCTGAGATTGAACAGTAGTTTTATGTTTGGGTTTAGCTCTTCTTGGAGTTCATGTAGGATGCAGCCCGGGACACCATCTGGTCCCATTGATGCTGTGTTTTTTGCTTTGGAGAGGGCGGCTCTTACCTGAGCATCTGAGATGTCAGGGGGCAGCACTCTGCTGGGATAGATATTTGCCCTTTTGGTGAGGAGGTGGGGGAGAAGTTTGCGCTGAACCTGTCAGCTAGGATGTTGGCAATGTCTGTGGGTTCAGTGTATTTTTTGTCATTTTGGACTAATTCTGAGCATATCTGGGAATTCCCACCCAGGTTCCTAACATAACTAAAGAAAGCCTTGTGATTATCCTTAGTGTCCTGTGCAATTTTTCTCTCGAAGCTGGCCTTAGACAATTTTATGAGTGCCGGTAGTTGTTTGCTAATACTGATCAGTGATGCCTTCCCTTTTTGGGATTTTGCTCTATCATTTAGTAGCTTCCTCCTTCTATTGTATAGTTTGTTTATGGCTGGGGTCCACCAGACAGGACGTCTGCCTTTGGAGGATTGGGTCTTGGTTTTATTTGGGATTGCATGATCCATGCATTCCTGAAGGTGTTCATAGAATGCGTTTATAAAGGATTCTGCGGTCTGGGCCATATTTTCCACAGGCTCGGGGGCTTTGAAGGATTTCACCTCGGTTTTGAGGAGTGTGAAATTTGCTTTAGAGAAGTTTTTCACTGTGGTTTTCTGGGCAGGGGGTGGGGTCGGGATGTGAATATCCAGTGAGATTAGTTTATGGTCTGATCTTACCAGTGAGGGATACACTTCTGGTCTGGAGCACAGAGTGCCCATGTTGGTGATGATCAGGTCCAGTATGTTTTCCCCTCTTGTGGGAGTGGTAACAAGTTGTTCCATAGCATTTGAGTTTATAAATTCTAGGAACCTTTGGGCTAGGGTGTTGGAGCTAGAGTAATGCTCCCAGTCTATGTTTGGGTAGTTGAAGTCGCCCAATATAATGGTGTTTGGAGAGACCTTCATATTTTCCAGTGTTCTCAGGAAGGCCGAGTGGGGTTCCTTGGTTTGGGAGGGTGGTCTGTAGCAGGCTATAAACTGGAAGGCAGTTTTACCCACTGTTAGTTGCACATGGATAGTCTCTGATGCTTCGTGCTTTGCCACCAACCTGGAGGTGTGGGTATCTTTGATGAATATCGATACTCCCCCTCCTTTTGTGGTTCGGTCCAAGTTTTGGGGCCGAAAAGCATGGTATGAGGTATAACCTGGTAGTGCTGGGGTGCTCTTGGGAGCCCTGAACCAGGTTTCTGTTACTGCACAGATATCGAAGTTCTCCATGCTAAGGAGAGTTTCGAGTGCGTGCATCTTGAGGTTTAGACTTCTGGCGTTGAGTAGCATTACTCTTAGTTTCTTATCCCCTGTGATACCTATGGAGGTGGGTTTGTCTTTTGACCCTTGCCTAAAAAAGGCACTATGGGGGTAGCAAGAGCCTTTGCCAATATCCGAAAGCCCAGGGATGACAGGTGCAAGCCGTCCCTAGCGAAGCATCGTGGTTTGTCGAGCATATCATCCCAAGCTGACAGGCATTGGATCCCCTTTGAATGACACCAGTACTTAAGCCAATTATTGAAATTGATCATCTTGTCTTCATATTGTGGCATCATTCTTGGTGAGGGTAAGATGCTACTCAAGGTCAGGGTCATACCGCCTGGGCTACATGCTCAGAGAGCTCCTTTATGTCTCTTTTCATGTAGTCCAGGGAGGTACGTCTCAGGTCATTCACACCAGCATGGACAATGACTGAGTCATATTTGTACTTGCCTTGGAGTGACCTGAGTGCTTGTGTTATGTGGCGGATCCTAGCGCCCGACAGGCTGCTCACCGTGACCCTCTCCTTGTTCAGCCTGGTGAGCGGGACGTCAGTGTGCCTGACGATAGAGTCACCTATTACAAGTGTATCAGGTGTGTTGTTTAGTCTTAAGGGCTGTGACTGTTCGGCACACTGGCTTTGTGAGATATGTATTGCACGGGTTTTGTTTTGGGGTAGCGGTTGCTTGGGTGTCTGCTTTGGAGGTCTCTGCTGCTTAGGCAGATCTTTATTTAGAGCCTCCGAGTATGTTTTTGTGTGATTATGTGTTTGGTTTGCTGTGGTGGTAGGTCTATGTGAGACTGGAATTGTAGTGAGTATGGTTTCCTTCTCCTCCTGACTGGTTATGCCAGTACTGAGTTGAGAGAGCTTAGCCTCCAGTTTGGCTATATGGTTGCATCTCTCACATGTGTTGGAATTTGTTGGGAGGAGGAGAGGGTTGTCTGTGTACATGAGGCAGTTGTAACATTACCTCAAGATTCCCAGATTCACCAGCTGTACCGGAGAGGAGATTGACAACTGACCTTTGGACATGCTAGAATAATATTGGCATTTGATGTCTTATATTATTCCCAGTTAATAGTGGGGTGATTAAAGTCACCCATGAATATGGTGTTAAGGTGGATGGTGAGTGTTTCCAGTAAATTTAAATAAATGTTATGGGTTTACTGGGTCATAGCTGGGAGCCTATAGTTTTCAAGGAAGTGGTATGGGATTTTGCCTTTGGTAATTTGAATGTGGGGAAGCTTAAGTGCATTATGCTGTTTGATCAGCCTTGAGGTATATTTATTTTTGATGCAGATAGAGACACCACCACCTTTAGTCCCTGTCTGTATAGTAGCTGGTCTAAATATGTGGAAGGCATTGCAGTCTTGCACTGTTGATATGTTCTCTGCAGCTTTAAACCATGTCTCAGTGACTGCACAGATGTCAGTATTCTCTAGGGTGAGGAAAGCTTGTAGGGAGTGGAGTTGTTTGTTTAGACTTCTAACATTGAGCAGTAACACCTTTAGATTTTCATGGATTTGATTTGCTATGTTGGACGTACTTTCAGTTTGCCATTGCCTAAAAAAGTAGTATGGGGAGGGCAATGTTTTAGCTAATATTCAAAAGCCTAGAGGGGAAAAGGTGCAGACTATCCCTGACAAATCAGCTTTGTCTGTTGACTATCTCCTTCCATGCTGACAAATATTGCATACCCTTAAAATGACATCAGAAACTAAGCCAGTTATTAAAGGGGGTCTATATTATTTCAGCGAATGCTTAAAATAGCGAACGCTGTCTAATCGACCCAATAAAGTCGAAATCCCTAAATCCCGAACACAAGGAACAGCGATTTTTTTACCCAGGTAAAAAAATCACTGGGCCATGTTCAGGACTTTGCCATTTCGTCCACTGTAGTGCGACCCCGGAGTTGGTATACTTTATTTTGTGTTTAGATCCCCCCCCCCCGGGAAAAACATTGCTGTTCCTTGGGTTCGAGATTTAGAGATTTCGACTTTAATGGGTCGATTAAACAGTGTTCGCTATTTTAAGCATTCGCTGAAATAATATAGACCCTATTAAAGTCCATCATCATCTGTTCGTATTGCAGCGTCATCCTAGGAGAAGGTAAAATGCTGGCCATTGCTAGGCTCATACCAGCCTGGGATACATATTCCGAGTACTCCATGATGTCTCTTTTCATATAGTCTAGGGAGGTATGTCTCAGGTCATTTATAACTACATGGACCATGACTGTTATTTGTACTTTATCTAGGAGGTCTTTAGGGTTTAGTAAGTTTACATTTAATTGCCATAGCGTATGTGGGTCTATGTGTCTGCTTTGAACTTTGTGTGATAGGTGCAGCTTGTGTGCTACTGACAACCTGATTGATATTAGTAGTCCTTTTAGGTGAGAAATTTGCCTCCAGTGACATTGTGTAAATATATCTTGGCATGTACCGTATCAGTCTGTTTGAGAATTAACTGGTTGTCAGTAAACATGAGGCAGTTTCTATATAGAGATAGTGGGAAAGTTCTTTTAGTGTATGTTCTACCTTGGCACAGGGCATGTCCACAAGGCCTGTTTCATTTTACTAGTCTTTTGTGCAGAAGACTTTATAATCACATTTGTCTTCACTCAACACCTACTTGGGGACCCAATGTCTTAAACATTTGACCCACTCCAAGATGGTGGATTCCGTCTCCCCAGACATACCTCCATCCCACAAGATGAAACTGTATAGGCCTAGGCTTGACACTCAGTCTTGCCAGTCTGATTCTGATGCACCCAGTGAGATTGTAGAACTTGCAATATGTCCAATTCTACCTCTTATACCCTCTACCGTGACCCCTACAATGGCCAGTATGGCACTGAAGGGTCATTAAGTTTGAAGAGTCAGGTTCTGCTGAAAAGGGGGAACTGTGGCTCATCATTATAAAGGGACCAGAGAGCATCCTGCAGATCTTAGTCAGGAACTAGAATCCTGGAACGTTAATTGAGACATGTCAGTGGTCTGAGCTACTTCTCTTGGATGTTCTTAGTTGTTTCACTGTTGCAGTCATCACATTTAGGTTATCTGCCTGCAGGTAGCCCTCAGCCAGCCTGAATACCATAGTCTTCAAAGTTCTGTGTCTGATGCTGTCTCTTCTTCCATGATGTCAGGTCGTCAGGGGTATAAAACATGCTGCAGACGCCATTAAATCACTATTTCTTGCCATGTGGTGCCCGAAGCAGAAGCAGATGTTCTTCGTGTTTCACTGTTGTAGTCATTACATTTGGGTAATCTGCTTGCAGGTTGCCCTCAGTCGGCCTGATTAACAAAGTCTTGGGTCCTGCGTCAGTTGCTGTCCCTTCTTCCATGATGTCAGGGGTATAAAACATGCAGCTGACGCCATTACATCAGTTTTTCTTGCCGTGCGGTGCCCGAAGCAGAAGTGGTTCGCAAGTGCCGGTCAGCCGACTCCTGAAATTTTCGTTTTCGAGTTTCAGAACCAAAGTCTTCAACTAAAGCTAAGTACCCTGTTGGGGAAACTTTTTCTTGCTCTAAACAGATGTCAGTAAAAGTCAATAATTGTATTTCTTGTAGAAAGCAAATACCTCATAAAGATTTTCATTCGTACTGTATTCCTTGCTTAGGCCCTGACCACGACATACCTCGCTGTTGGTTTTGTGCCTTATTTAAACAACGAACTGTTCGTCGTCGGTATATTTACGCTTCTAAATATGTTGGTACTCTGTTCAATTATCCGGATATGTCTTCGGTAAGCAACCCGACTACCGACATTCTGAAAAAACGCAAAGATAAAGACAGAGACAGGCTGCCTAGGTCCAAAGCTGCCGACAACGCTTCTCTTAAGCTAGGTGCCAGTTCGCCGGTACTCAGTGAGGTGCTTTCGCAGCCCCTGATACCCGCTACTTCAGATTCGCAGGCCTCTACGGAGACCCATTTGGAGTCCGGTATGCCACGAGATGCTTCAACTGTGGAACCTGCGGATATCTCTACCTTGGATGGGTCCGGAGCTGCTGTGCAGGCACTGGTTTCTGAGGGTGTATTCAGGACTACAGACTTGCATTTTAAACCAACGCCATCTTCTTCATCCAGGCCTAAAACTCAACCCACGCCTAGAAAACCAACGTCCAAACCACATGGTCAGGCCCATATGCCTAAAAAACAAATGCTTAGAATGGCTGAAGACCTTATTACTTTAATTAGGGGAAGCCAGACTTCCTCCTCTAAGAGACCTGGAACTGATTTTCCTTCTGATTCTTCTGATCAGGATTCTGATATTTCTGTTTCTTCTGATTACCAGGATTTTCCCTTCTCTACCTATGAGGATTCTGATGCAGAGGATTCCATTCCTTTTGCTTCCACTCCACAAGATTTTTCTTTTGGTGAAACCTTGCACACTCTTAGGGAGCATTTCTGCTAGGAAAGCCAGGATTACTCTGACTCCAAAAAGAGGCTTAGGGAATTCTTACTCCTTCCTCAACACAGGCCTTTAGCTATCCCTCCTGTTCTGGACATTGTAGATGATGCCTTCTTGGAATCTAGCCTGTCCCCGGACACTTTACCTCCAGCTCCCAGAAAACCTGACAGGTATTACAGAGTACCTGACTCTCACATTTTCCTCTTCAACAATCCTGCTGAAGATCCAGAGACCATTTCCCAAGGTCCAAAGGGCATTAAGGCTACTGCTGCCAAAAATCCTACCTCTTCTGATAGAGATTCTAGAGCCTTGGACAGATGGGGGAAGAAGGTATACACATCTGCTACTTAAGCTATTAGGGCTTTAAATTGCCAGTTTCATATGTTAAAATACCAGCAGCATATTATGGGACTACTTAAACAGAAAATTATGTTGATTCCTGTCTGTGCTGAACACAAAGAATTAGAGGATTTAATGCATTCTGCTGAACAAGTTGGTAAACATACTTTGCAATGTGGTTTTGATTCTTTAGAAGCATCTTGCAGGGCTGCTGTCACTGGGTCTGTACTTAGAAGGCATGCTTGGCTTAAGGAGTAAAACTTGCCAGATCATGTTAAAGCTAAATTACTGGATGCTCCCTTAAACCAAGACAGCCTGTATTGCAATAAAGCAGAAGAAGTCCTCAAAAAGATGGAGGAAAAAGCTAAATCTATGCAAACTGTTAAAGATTTCCTGCAAGTACAGCCTCCCAGATTTAGTAGGCATTGGCCTTCAAAGAATTGGTCCTTTCCAGTCTCTTCCAGGCCTTCTCAGTCCAAACCCAGGAACAGCAGACCACCTAGGTTACAGTCTCAGGCTACGCACAGGCCTAAGTAGTGGGGGGCTCCCACTTACAAAGCAGGAAGTAGTAAGACACCCCCCTAAGGAAAAATGTTACAATGACTTGACCTTAACCCTTCCAAGCCCTGCTCAACTGCCTGGTCTCTTAGGAAGAAAGCTCACCCTGCATGCAAAAAACTGGGAACTCATAACCCGGGACAAATGGGTTTTAAATATAGTTTTCCAAGGATACAGATTCAACTTCCATACCCTACCAACCCCAAATGGTTGGCCAGACCTACCCCCAAATCAGTGGGCAGAGGCTCATCAGCAGGTTCTCTCTCTTCTAAGTATCAGTCTATTCACCTTGTCCCAGCAGAAGAAAGGGGACAAGGTTTTTATTCAAGACTTTTCCTGGTACCCAGAAAAGACAGCTCCTGGCGTCCTGTCCTGGACCTCTCTATTCTAAACACCCTTTTGATAATCCCAAAATTCAAAATGCCAACACTTCCACATCTACTTCCTATGCTAGGCAAAGATGCCTGGTTGGCAACCTTAGACTTAAAGGAAGCTTACCTGCACATTCCAATAAGGGAATCTTGCAGAAAGTACGTATGCTTCAGGGCAGGCTACATGCACTATCAGTTCTCTGCACTTCCCTTTGGCTTATCTACTGTGCCCAGGGTATTCACAAAGTGTCTAGCTCCAGCCATTGCATTTTGCAGGCAGAGAAATATTCAAATATACCCATAACTGGACAATTGTCTGATTCAGGCAGAAAGCCAGGACTTGTTATTAAAACATCTGGCATTTGTAAAGAAATCTCTAACCTCACTGGGGTACACCACAAACAAAAAGAATTTTCACCTAGTACGCTGCCAACAGATTGTATTCCTGGGACCAAGCTTGAACACAACTTCCCAGATGGCTTTCCTCACTCCAGAGAAGCAAGTTTATTTCACAGCCTACTTCAAACTACTGGCCACAAAGACAGAAGAAAAGATGGCAGGACACTGCTGCTGCTCAATAAAACTTTTCAATAAAACTTTTAATAAAAACTTTAAAACAAGTGAACGAAGTAATCCAAATGCAGACAAAATGAAAAAAGGTTAGCGCTTTCGGGTTACACCCTTCATCAGACAACAAACACTGCATGCACATTCTTTTTGTTTGGTACTGGCCACAAAGACCCAGCTATCTGCATGCCCTGGGGTTCATGGCCTCTTGCATTCTACTAATTCCACATGCAGGACTGCATATGAGGAAACTACAATGGTATCTAAAAAGTCTATGGTGCCAACATTCTCAGGACCTGGAATCAATGATTCCTATCTTTCCTTGTATAAAGACAGAGTTCCTTTGGTGGGCAGCGGCCTGCTACCACAACAAGGGGCTCCCTTTCACTCTACCCCCTGCCGCCCAAACCCTAACAACTGATGCATTAGACTTTGCACGGGGGCTCACTTGTCAGGGCAGTGCATTCAGTGCAAATGGAACCAGAGTCATATGCACCTGCATATCAACCAAAAAGAAATGTTAGCTGTACAGAATTCCCTGACCGCTTTCAAAGACCACATCCTTCCAGGACAATTATTGGTAAAGACAGACAACACCATAGTTATGTGGTACATAAACAAGCAGGGGGGAACCCACTTGTACCCTCTCTGCAGACTAGCCATGGCTCTGTGGAATACAGCCTTGAGCTACAAAGTGCACCTACAAGCTCAGTTCCTGCCAGGCAAGCTAAATTCACTGGTAGACGACCGAAGCAGAAATCTCATGGACCCACATTAATGGAAACTGGAACCAAAAATATTCAACCTCTTGAACAAATGGGAGACTCAAAAGATAGACCTGTTTGCCTCCCCACAAAACTACCAATTGGATAAATTCTGCACAAGGACTCCCCACAGTCAAGCTTGGAAAGTGAATGTCCTGTCCTTTACTTGGGAAAGCCTCTCGGTTTATGTCTTTCCCCCTCTGCTGCTCCTCTCGAAGGTTCTGATAAAGATCAAGCAGGACAAGCCAAGGACAATACTGATTGCATCAGACTGGCCACACCAGCATTGGTACCCCCCTCTTGTGCAGTATGATACTGCTGGAACCATGGCACCTACCTCAGACCCCTTCCCTGCTGTCCCAGCAGGTGGGCCAGATTCTGCACCCTCAGCTTTAAACCCTGAACCTTGCAGCCTGGCTAATTCCTTGAGCTCCCCAATAGCATCCCTCAGTAAGCAGGTGCTAGATGTCATTCTGGAAGCAAGAAGGCCTAGTACTAGGAAATCTTATGCTGAAAAGTGGAAAAGATACTTTTCCTGGAGCCAGACTCAGTGGATGGGAATAACAATGCCCTGCTTACCTCATTTTCTTCAGTAATTAACAGAAATGCTCCACAAGGGCCTATTCTTCTTGTCAATTAAAATTCATGACTCTGCCATTTTAGCACATTATAATACTGAACCACCCCTCTTCTCCCACCCCCTGCTAAAGCAATTCCTCAGAGGGGCCCAAAATTTAAGACCCCCCCCCAGGCGAGCTCCTACTCCAGCCTGGGACCTTAACTTTGTAATGGAAATGCTCACTCTGCCTCCATTTGAACCAGCTGCAACTGCAGAGTTGAAATTCCTTTCTTGGAAAACAGCCTTCCTTCTAGCCATCACTTCAAAAGTGTCTGAATTACAGGCCCAGCCCTCATGGCAGTGGAGCCTTTCATTATCTTCCATCCAGACAGGGTTTCCCTCAGGACCAATCCTTCCTTTATGCCCAAGGTGGTGTCTAGTGTAGCCCTAAATCAGTCCATTCATTTGCCTACTTTTTTCCCTAATCCACAAAACAAAGGATAAACGAATACAGCACTCTCTGAATGTGCACAGACAACTTAGATTTTATTTGGGCAGGACTAAGCCTCTCAGAAAATCTGAACAGCTGCTAGTTGGCACTGCTGCAGGAGCAGAGGGGATGGCCATTTCAAAGCAAACCATCTCCAAATGGATAGACCATTGCATTCAAGTCTGCTCCAAGCACCATGGAAAACCTACCCCATAAGGGGATAAGATCACATTCCACCAGGGCTGGCATCTACCTCTGTGGCTTTTCTCAGAGGAGTCCCTGCCAGGGACATCCTAGAAGCTGCTACCTGGAGCTCTGTATATACATTCACCAAGCATTACCACATGCCTACCTTTTCTAAATCCAGAGCTAGATTTGCCACTGCAGTCTTGCAGTGCTTTATAGCTGGCCCTAATGCTCTTTAACTTCCACCTCCCTTCCTTAGCTTTGGGAATATACCCAAATATGATGACTGTAACAGTGAAACACGAAGAACATAGTACAGTTGTGTACACTTACCATAAATGTAGATGTTCGAGTGTATTCACTGTTGCAGTCCTGGTTACCCTCCCTCCAGCCCCCTGACTTCTCTTGGCTCTATTTTTCCTTCTTGTTTGGTATATTTATTTTTCCTGGTGTATTTGCTTTTTGATAGGGGTGTACCATACCATGTAATTGCTCCCTATTGGTGGGGCACCTGACATCTGGGACAAGAAAAACTGATGTAATGGCATCAGCTGCATGTTTTATACTCCTGACGACCTGACGTCATGGAAGAAGAGACAGCATCCGACGCAGAAATCTGAAGAATCTGGTATTCAGGCCAGCTGAGGGCTACCTGCAGGCAGATAACCCAAATGTGATGACTGCAACAGTGAATACACTCGAACATCTACATTTATGGTAAGTGTACACAACTGTAATTTCTGGTGGCTGTCTCACCAAAGAAAAAGTGACAAAAGGCAAATTATGTCCCTTCACCACCTCCTGACTAGAGAGGAGGACTGGATGGATTTCTATCAAGGTCTGTTTGAGGCTAATATGACCCTGAAACCACCTTCTTTATCTACTCCCCCACTCCCTCCTACTCCTCAGAAAATTATGGGCATGGGTATTTGTCAGTGATAAGTGCATTGAGGACCTGGCTTGCTCCGACCTATGCTGGGGGACCCATGCTAACAATAGGAGGGGGTGTATGTGCCCTTATTGGCCAGTATATGCTTGCTATAAAGCCTAGCAGCCTTGGATCAGTAAGCAGCCAGTGTCCAGTTGCCCAGCTTGGTTTACTTGGGATTGCTCTGTTGAGTGAAAACTGGACGTAAAACCAATCAACCTGCTAAACTTAAACTAAGAATGGCTACAGTCAGTGTAGGTTCATTGGCAGGATGCACCTTAGAAGTGAATGACATAATGGTAAAGCGAAGGCTGGACACCCTTTGTATCCAGGAGACAAGATGGAAGGGCAGTGCAGCAAAGCCACTTGTTTTAGGACCCAGAGTCTACTGCTCAGGAGGAGGATAGGATATAGATGGTGTAGGAAATGTACTGAGGGAGAGGTATTAGAAGACAGTGAAAAATGTAAGAATTGTTGAAAGACTGATGGCAATTAGATTGCAGCTTAATGATAGGGCGGTGTTAATAATTTCAGTCAATGCCCTACGACAGAGTTGTGATAGTGAGTAAAAGAGTGTATTTAGCCAACAGTTAAACTGGACCTACTGGCTAAAGTAGGATAACGTGAATTGGTGTTGAAAATGGGTGACTTGAATGCACGTATCAGGACTCATAGAACAGAAAACGAGGACTGCCTGGGTCCAAATAGGTGGGGCAACAGGAATAAAGAAAGAAAGCTTGTTCTAGACTTCTGTCTGGTGAATGGCTTGATAGTAGCCAGTATATGGTTCAGAAAGTGGCAGTAACAAGATCACATGCAAGAGTGGCCCAAATGCAACTCTGGTAGACTTCCTCCTACTAAGGAAAGGGCACTGAGGTAGCAACAGCAATTGCAAAATCATCCCCATTGAAACACAAGGCCCACAGCTTAACCCACTGTTGCCACACTCAGCCTGAAGCAGTGGTCAGAGAAGGCTCCATGGTCAACAGAGATCAGGCTGAAGACCTGGAAGTTGACTGGAGAGAAAGTACAACAGTTCAAGGAATTACTAGGGGCTCTAGCACCTCAAGAAGAGGAAATAGGTGGAGTTGAAGAATGGCAGCACCTCAAAACAGCATGCGTGACGACTACAGAACAGATGTGTAGCTAAGCCAGGTATGTAAATAAGGTACATATGTATAGCTGGTGGTGGAATGCAGAAGTCCAGGAAGTCATAAAAAGAAAGGAGTGCAGGAAAAGGTGGGAGATAAAAAAGGCAGGCCAGGATAGGAAAGAATACTGACTGGCTAAGAAATGGTTTGCAATAGCAAAGAACAAGGCATCAGAGACACTTTACCATCTTTTGGAAAGTGACTAAGTAGGTGACACAAAGAAATTACATCAGGTTCAAGGTGACGAATGAAAGATAAAGAAGATAGTTAGACACCCTTCGTAAGGCATGCGATCTACAACCTGCTCACCAGTCCACAGGACATCAAAGGCAGATGGAAGGAGTACTTCTAGCAACTTCCGAATGAAGAAACCCCCACAGAAGCTGTACTGTTCCAGACACAGCCTATGGTGAGAGAAGAAGCGAAACCCACCATGACGAATTAAGAACAGCACTAAGGAAAATTAAGTCCGGAAAGCAGTAGGCTCAGATGAGGTCACGGCAGATCTGATAAAGATTTTGGGTGAGATGGGGAGAAATGGCTTCTGAGGGTATCTCATAGCAGTGTGGAGAGAAAGGTGTATCCCAGATAACTGGAGAGTAAGCATACTAGTACCAGTGTTCAAGAACAAAGGGGACATTCATAACTGTGGGCAATACAGAGGTTTCAAACTCCTGTCACATTGCATATGTGTTATGGAGAGGGTGATTGATCGAACCAATGAGCAGAGTAGTTGCAAGTAAGATGGAAGATGAGCAGTATGAATTCGATCAGGATTGAACCACAACTGATCCAATGTTTGCAGTGAGACAGACCGTTGAGAAGAAGCTAGAGATGAGGAAATAGTCCAACTGGGCATTCCTAAACTAGAGAAAGCATGTAACAATGTCCCAAAAGAGATGAGGCAGTACAGCAACATTATTCAGTGCCCAGTGGTTTGGGCAATCTTACTGTGGATTAAAGTACCAGAAACATTGCTAGAGTTAATACAAGCTATGTACAAGGACCCAGTGACTGTAAGTACGAACAGTGTCCGGTCTCGAAGAGGGCCTCTTAGTGGGAGTTGGTATGCATCAACATTCAGCTGTGAGCCCACTGCAGTTCAGTTCCTGTATGCAGACGATGAGGCATTACCAGCAGACTTTGAGCAAGAACTTTTGCAAAGGACAGGGAAATGGAATACAAAACTGAAGGCACATGGGATGAAACTGAATACACATGAGGGTTGTAATGGTAGCAAATGGGGGAAGTCAGAAGAAGCTGAGAACTGAGATAGAAGGGAAAATAGTTGAACAGGTTAACAGCTTCAATACCTGGGAGGGATGTTTGAGACAAATGGAAGTCTAAATTAGGAGGTCAAAGCTAGAATCAGAGGGGCCGTAGCCAACTGGCACAGTGTATCAGGTGTAGTATATGACAGAAGAATGCCAAAGAAGCTGAAATGTAAAGTATACTAAACAGTGGTGTGACCAGTACTACTGTATGGTAAAGAAACCTGGACAGTAAAAGCAGAGAGTTGAGGAAGCTAGAGGTCATGGAGATGAAGTGAGTGAGATGGGTGATAGGGTGCACACTGTGGGACAGATTAAGAAATGAGGGCTTAAGAGCAGAAGCCATAGTAGCTCCACTTGCAGAAAAGGTCAAAGAAAACAGACTACAGTGGTTCGGGGACATGTGCATAAAATCAGATGATAACCTGGTGAAGAAGATTTGGGAAAGACAGGAAGGATGGCAAGAGGAAATGAGGGCATCCAGCAAAGAGGTGGATGGATTGTGAGAGAGAAGACCTGTCACAGTCAGGCATGAGTGTCAAAGAAAGCAGGAAAGTGGCATTGAATAGAAAGAGAGATGGCAATGGTTGACATGACAGCCCAACCCCATATATAAAACGTGAAAAAGGAGATTAATAATATTGCTGTACTGGCTCATCTCATTTTCAGTTTATTCCTTTGTCTTTTGTGCTTTTTACAGCCCCAAGACTATTCCCAAAGTGTTTAGCAGCAGTCATAGCCTTCAACAAATTCAGATTTTCCCTTATTTAGATGATCTGCTGATCCAAGCTACCTTGACACAGACCTTACTGCAACACGTCCAGTTCACCATCAGCTACAGAAAGTTCTCTGTTCAGCCTATCCAGGGCCTAGTGTTCTTAGACTGCAGATTGGTCACCATGGAGATGCATGTCTACCTTCTTCAGGAGAAGGTGCCAAGGCTTACAACTTACTTCCCCTCAGTCTCTGACCTCGATCTATGCTCAGCTAGGGAACTTTGAAGGTCCATGCATTTCATGGCAGCAACCATCCCAGCACGGTCTCTGGATGGGCCGCTATGAGGAAAATTCAGTGGTACTTGAAATCAGTGTGGTCCCAACACTGTCATTCTCTAGACACAGAGATGCCTTCATACCTTCTCTCAGAAAGGAGATCTCATAGTGGGTGGCCCAGATGAATCTGAATCCAGGGCTTCCCTTCATACCACAGACTGCACCTCAAGAGATGTATACAGACTCCTCAGACCAGGACTGGGGGACCTAGGTAGGTATCCACTGAGTCCAGGGCAGGTATTGGGGCGAATTCAAGAAGGAGCACATCATCCTCCGAGATACGGGCCCTCATCCAAGAATTTCAGATTTTCTCACACATCTGGAAGCCGGGCTCTCTTCCAAGTATTTACAGATGACACCACGGTTTGAGATATAGGAGAGGCCAGATCATAATTATGCACTCTAGCTAAGATTGTTTGGGACCTAGCTACCCCAAAGAACACATCCCTATTCATTGTATGTATCCCATCACAAGATGACATGCTAGCAGACTCACTAAGCAGATCCACCGAGGACTCTCGTGAATGAACAGGCATGACTTTGGGATGTTCTACACAGGTGGGGAACACCTCAGATATATTTGCCTCACAGAGCAACAGACAACTTCCCCTATTTTACACCAGGACTCTATTTTTTTTCCATTCAGTGGACAGGGAAGTGTTTTTATGCTTTCCCTCCACTCTCATTAATTCCAAAATATTAGTAAAGGTCCAGAAAGAAAGAAAAAAGAATCTTACTGGTGACTCCATTTTGGCTAAGACAGCATTGGTTCCCCTTTCTCTTTCTTCTAGCCTTGGATGCTCACCACAAACTATGACACAGCGTAAGGGATCACTGCTTTTTTGAGCCTGTGGTCCCTAAACCTAAGCCTATGTATGATAGCGTTCTGATCCCTTTCAGGCTTCATTTTTCGGAAGACGTACTGCAGGGTCTCCAGGAAGCACAGAGACCCACCACCCAAAAGTCTTACATAGCCATATGAAAGAGGTTTTCCTTCTAGTGTCATAAAACAATCAGGACACCTTGAAATCAGAGGATCCTCTTATCCTAAAGTACTTGTGTGAACTCGTGAATACAGGTCTGCCATACTCTTCAATCAAAGCCTACATTTCAGCCATCTCTCTGCATGTCTGCCTCTCAATCTACCTGTTATGTTCAGGCCTGAGGTCAACCAAAAGTGGTACTGCACCTAAAATCCCAAAGAAAACCCATGTCTCCTCCTTGGGACTTCAACTTTGTAGTGGAAAAGATCACTGTTCGGCAAGATGGCCTGCACATTGAGTAACAGCTTAATTCTAGCTCTCCCAGTCTGAAAACAGAAACTCAGCAGAGAAGGCACGTAGACTTGTGTTTATGGGTACATTTTATTAACTGGCTAGTAAGTGTACTGCCTGGGTGCCAGGAAAAAGAAATACAGCGGACTTGGGGAAAAAAAATCAGCTACATAAAGTGAGGAAGAAACACTGGTTTGGGAAAGTTCTGCAGCTGTTCAGCAAAAAGCAATGCAGTCTCCAGACATGAATTCCAGTAACCTGCAGGAAGATAATAAGACAACTGCACACAGACCTGTGTAAAATAAAACACTGATGGAGTATATCGACACAAACAACAAAAGGTTGGAAAAAATGGAAGAAGCTTTAAACAGATGTTTAGATGAGGTGATAAAGGTGCCAAACTCATAGGTCAAATTGAAGAAAAGGCTGGCTGAATATGAGACTACTCAGGAAGAGGTGTTTCAAGAAATAATAGAATTAGAGGATAGAGCTCGTAGGGAGAACTTAAGATTTTCAGCTGTGCCAGAGAAGCTGGAAGGAACAGACTGCATTAATTTTATGAAAGCACAAATAAGCAACTGGACTGGTATTCCACAGCAGGAGTTGTTAATTGAAAGGGCACATTGTGTGTATGCTCCAAACCTGACTATGAGAAAGTAGTCTAGACCTTTAATAGTAAAGATGTAGTCCTACCAGCAGAAGGAGTTGATTCTGACAAAACTGTGGCAGAAGGACAAAGTACTAAAAGTGGAAGATAGCAGTGTGTTTGTGGAGAATGATTATTCATTGTACACCAGGCCGAAGAGGAGCAAATTTATTCCACTATTCAAGGATTGTTGAAATGCATTTGTGGATTCAAACTGGTGTACTCATCTGTCTTCAAGGTATTCTTCCGTGGAGGGACAAAATAATTTTTTGATGCAGTGCATGCTAAGGAGGAAATACAAAACTTTGTCCAACAAAAAGTAAGCTGTGAAACAGGAGAGGAGATTCTACTTCTGGTAATAAAGGCTACAGAGAGACTGTACCTGTGGAAAAGATCTCTGTTCCTCCATTTGAACCAGCAGCTTCAGAAAATTTCAACTTCTCCACCCGGAAAACTGACTTGCTACTTGCCCCCACTCCTGCTAGGATATTTTCAGAACTTCAGGCACTCATGGCCATTCTACACTTCGATTTTTCACAAGAACAGGGTGTCCCTGACTGTTAAGCCCTCCTTCATGCCTAAGGTGGTGAATGAGATGTCCCTCAACCAGACTAGCAGCCTGCCTATTTTCAAACCCACAAAACAGGGAGGAAGACTCCTTCACTCTCCAGATATACACAGACAGCTGAGATTTTATTTGGATAAAACTAAATCTGTTTGTAAGTCAGACCAACTGTTTGTCTCATTCATGGACTCTAGACTGGGTCATTCAGTATCCAAGCAAACCATTGCAAGTTGAATCTCTGCAAGTCCATCTCCTTTTGTTACTCACACCATGGCAAAACCTTGCCCTTTTGCCCTTGAGCTCACTCTACCAGGGCAGTGGCATCCTCGGGGGCCTTCTACAAAGGGATTGATGACAAGACAGCCCTGATCTTCTGTACACACTTTCATTACACCTTACTGAATTTAGGTCTTCTGAAGATCCAGAACTGCCTTTGTTAGGTCAGTTCTGTGTGGACTGTTAGACACTTCTGTCTTACTATCCTCCCTTCTGTTCCCTTAAGCTCTGGGAATAACCTATCTGTTTGGAATACTGCAGCAGTGATCTCAGTAAGGACATAGTACAGTTTTGTAAGAATTTGCCACAGCAATATATGTCCTACTGATCACTGTTGCAGTATTTTTCTCCACTTTAGATCTCATCTCTTTTTTTGTTACTGCCCTGTCTGCAGTACTGTAGGACTGAGGGGGCTGCTCTCATTCCCTGTTTGGCCCCTCCCAGCTAACCAGTTTCTCTTTCAAGTAATAAGGCCACTGGCTTGGAGATAGTCTGAGGATCTACGTTCATATGTCCACCTGCATACCCCTACACTTATAAGCTGAGGTCATGCATTAGATGTGTACATTCCAGGGAAATTTAAGCATTGGTACCCCAGCCAGATATCAGCGATGAAAACCTATCTTTTTGGAATATTGTGGCAGTGATCATCTACCTTTATGTTAAGTTCTTCTACAGCTGTACTTCCTGGTTGTTGGATGTTCTTCATCTCACATTGCTGCAGTCCTTACACTTGGGTAGTCCGCTGTCCTCGGTCGGCCCGAATATCAAAGTATTAGGCTGACGTCGGTCAAGGCGCTTAAGACTGACATCAGGACGTCAGGGTATAAATGCGCATGACCGACGTCATATCCTCAGTCTTTTTTGCCGCATGGCCCGATGCAGAAGCAGCGTTGCAAGTGCCGTTCGGCGTTCTGAAATTTTTCGAATTCGGAGTTTCAGACCGAGTCAAAGTTGGCTAAGTACCCGTTGGGAATATTTTAGTTTTTTCTTGCCTCAGTGGTTTACCAGATGTCAGAAAAAGTGAATAACTGTATTTCTTGTGGGAAACAGATACCGCATAGAGATTATCATACTTTGTGTATTCCTTGTTTGGGGCCTGAGCACGACGTTGTTGGGTGTCGCTTTTGTGCTAGGTTCAATAAGCGCACTATTAAGCGTAGGTTAGATTGTGCCAGGTTAGTCTTCGGGAAGCGGTGCAATTATAAAATGCCGTCGGATGCTCCGGCCCGCTTCTTCAAGAAGCGCAAAGACAAAGCAGCTAAACCCAGGCAAGAAGAGTCGTCCGTGCGGACGCCGGTTCTTTAGAGGCATCAGTGGAACCGGTGGTTCCGCCGGAGGCTTCTCTGGAGTCCCAGGGGGAGACTTTGATATTGCAGGATGTGGCCTCTCAGGAGGCAGGTCAGGCTGAAGGGGCTTCTCAGGTTTCTGTACTCCCCTCCCTTCCTAGGGTGGTTAGGCCCTCTCCTTCTGTTTCTAAGGCTTCTCCCAGAGGCAGGCCAGGTTTAGCTTCTGTTGGTGTCACTCCTAGTTCTTCAGGATCTGTGCCCAAGAAGCACATGCTTAAAATGGCAGAAGATTTAATTACTTTGATTAGAAGTTCTTTGCCCCCTCCTGATAAGAGGCCTAGGGTGGAACCAGAGTTGGGGAGTTTTGAGCAGGCTTCGGATGTTTCAGAGTCTTCGGCTGAAGACTTGCAGGAGTATTCTCCTTATTCTGATTCTGATGTGGATGATTCTACTCCTTCTGCTTCTCCTCCAGAGGATTTTTCTTTTCAGAGACTCTTCATTCCATGAGGGAACATTTTAAGTGGGAAGGTCAGGACTTCTCTGATTCCAGGAAAAGGCTTAGGGAATTTTTGCTTTTACCCCAGCATAGGCCTTTGGCTATACCACCTGTTCTGGATGTTGTGGAAGATGTGTTTGCAGAGGCTTCACTTAATCCTGATTCTTTGCCTCCTGCTCCTGTTAAACCGGACAGGTATTACAGGGTGCCTGAAGCTCATAAATATCTTTATAAGAGTCCTAGGGTGGACCCAGAAACTGTTAGTCAGGGACCTAAGGGTGTCAAGGCCTCTGTTGTGAAAAATCCGGTTCCTCCAGATAAAGAGGCCAGGGCTTTGGATAGATGGGGAAAGAAAGTCTATACTTCTTCCACCTTGGCTATGAGGGCTTTGAATTGCAAGTTTCACATGTTGAAATATCAAAACTATCTTCTTTCTCAATTGAAGTCTAAGGTTGATGCTCTGGCGGAAGGTATTGAGTGTAAAGAATTACAAAACTTGGTACATGTTTCTGAACAGGTGGGTAAGCACTCTTTACAATGTGGTTTTGATGCTGTACAGGCCTCCTCTAGGGTGGCTGCCACTGGATCAGTTCTTCGCAGGCACGCCTGGCTAAGGGATCAGAATTTATCTGACCATGTTAAGACAAGGATTTTAGATGCTCCTTTACAGTCCGATGTGTTGTTTGGTTCACCTGTGGAAGCAGTCTTAAAGAAAATGGAAGACAAGGCTAAGTCTATGCAGACTGTTAAAGATTTTTTGCAAGTTCAGCCTCCGAAATTTAGTAGGAATTGGCCTGCTAAGGGGTGGACGTACCCTTCTTATGATTCACAGTCTAGGGGTAGATCTAGACGTGGTAGGGGCAGAGCTCAGGGCTCTTTCAGACCTAGAACAGGAGTTCACCTGCACAGTCTTCGGTGAGGGCAGGGGCCAGTCCTTTCGTAAACAGGCCCAATGACCTACCTTTTCAGCTGCCAGAGCCTTCTTGTCTGGCAGCACCTTTGGGAGGAAGGTTGGCACTCTTCAAGGAAAATTGGAGTTTAATTACCCAAGACAGATGGGTGTTGGATATCATACACCAAGGTTACAAGTTTTATTTCCATACCTTGCCTCCTTTCAAAGGCATGCCAGACGTTCCTCCTCAGCAAAGGATAGAGGCTCACAAACAAATTTCTCTGCTGCTTCAAATAGGGGCCATACAGCCGGTCCCTCTACCAGAAGTGGGCCTAGGATTTTATTCTCGCCTGTTCCTAGTACCAAAGAAGGGGAACACGTGGAGACCAGTTTTGGATTTATCTATCCTCAACACTTATCTGGACATTCCCAAGTTCAAAATGTTGACGTTACAACAGCTTTTACCTCTGCTGGGCAAAGATCACTGGATGGTGACTCTGGATCTCAAGGAGGCTTACCTTCATGTTCCTATCAGGCTAAGTTGCAGGAAGTATCTGCGTTTCCGGCTGGGACTTCTCATTATCAGTTCTCTGCATTGCCCTTTGGCTTATCTACTGCCCAGAGTGTTCACGAAGGTTCTGGCTCCAGTAATAGCTTTCTTCAGGCTAAAAGGAATTCAGATCTATCCTTATTTGGACGATTGCCTGATTCTGGCTCAAGGAAGGGACGAACTTCTTCATCATTTGCAATATGTGATAGCAGTGCTAAGATGCCTGGGGTATTCTGTGAACGAAATAAAGTCCAGTCTAGTACCCTCTCAGGACATGTGCTTTCTGGGTGTAAGACTGAATACAGCATCCCAGATGGCCTTTGACCCCGGACAAACAAAAGAATCTTTCCCTTTACTTCCATCAATTGTCTCATCAGTCCAGGCTGACTGCAAGGACAGTCCTTCAAGCCTTGGGGTTCATGGCATCTTGTATTCTGGTGCTTCCCAATGCCAAACTGCATATGAGGAAGCTACAATGGTATCTCAAAATGTATGGACACAGCACTGCCAAGATTTGGACACTGTCATTCAGATAATACCTTGCATTCAAAAGGAATTTTTGTGGTGGGCTCAGGAATGTCACCTAAACAAGGGACTCTCTGTGACCCGGCCAGAGGCGAGTCAGATTCTAACGACAGATGCCTCAGACAAAGCTTGGGAGCTCATCTAAATGGAAAGTGGATACAAGACACGTGGCCTGCCAGACTACAACATCTACATATCAACTTGAAGGAGATGTTAGCAGTCCAATTTGCATTAATGGCTTTCAAGGATTTACTTCTTCCAGGGCAGGTGTTGATTCTAACAGACAACACAACTGTCATGTGGTACATCAACAAGCAAGGGGGAACACATTCTTATCCTCTATGCAGACAAGCAATGATTTTGTGGGAGACTGCTCTCAGTTTACAGCTAAATCTTCAGGCAAGGTTTCTGCCGGGAGCACAGAACTCCTTAGCAGATGTGTTGAGCAGACGGATTATGGATTCCCACGAGTGGAAATTGGATCCTCATGTATTTCAGAAATTGACAGTGTCATGGGGAACTCCAGACATAGATCTGTTCGCTTCTCCACTAAACTACCAGCTGCCAAAGTTTTGCACAAAAAGGTTTCATCCCACAGCTTGGAAAGTGGATGCTCTTTCTTTCAATTGGGGCAATCTTCATGTGTATGCCTTTCCACCTCTGCCTCTCCTCCCAAAGGTACTCCTAAAGGTCAGACAGGACAAGCCAAAGATGATTTTAATAGCTCCAGATTGGCCTCGACAGCACTGGTACCCATTACTGAGAAGTCTGGCAGGAGCCTCCATGGCCTTTGCCTTCAATTCCACACCTGCTGTCTCAGGAGAACAGTCATTTACTCAATGTCAAACTTCAATCTCTTCACCTAACAGCCTGGCATATTCTGTTTTAAACCCTGGAGGGTCTCAGCTGCCACAGCAAGTTTTGAATGTTATTTTGGAGGCCAGAAGGCCTAGTACAAGGAAAGTGTACGCAGATAAATGGAAGAGATTTTTATTTTGGAGTACAGCAAAGGAATTTGATGTTTCTAAGCCCATTTTGAGTGTGGCTCTTCAATATCTTACTGAGTTACTGGACAAAGGGTTGTCCTTCTCTTCTATTAAGGTTCATGCTGCAGCAATTTCTGCTCACTATGACTGTGACCCACCATTATTTTCTCAGCCTTTGTTTAAGCAATTCCTTAGAGGGGCAAAGAATATAAGACCCCCACGTAGAGCTCCTACTCCTGCTTGGGATCTCAATTTTGTGTTGGAGAAACTCACTCTACAACCTTTTGAGCCTGCAGCTACTGCCGAGTTGAAATATTTATCATGGAAGACTGCTTTTTTGTTGGCCATTACCTCTGCGAGAAGGGTTTCTGAATTACAGGCCCTTATGGCAGTTGAGCCTTTCTTAATTTTCCATAAGGATAGGGTATCTTTGCGTACTAATCCTTCCTTTATGCCTAAAGTGGTTTCTAGTGTGGCTTTAAACCAAACTATTCATTTGCCTACTTTTTATGCAAACCCCCAAAATAAAGGGGAAAAGATTTTGCACACTTTGGATATACACAGGCAGTTACGATATTATTTGAGCAGAACTAAAGGGTTCAGGCAGTCTCAGCAGTTATTTGTTTCATTTGCTTTGGGTTCTCAGGGCAAGCCTGTGTCAAAACAAACTATTTCTAAGTGGATTGGGTTTTGTATTGCTTTCTGTTATTCCCATCATGGTAAGGAAATTCCAGCTGGGATTAGGCCTCATTCCACTAGGGCTACTGCCACTTCTACAGCTTTTTTAGGGGTGGCAACTAAAGATATTTTGGAAGCAGCTACTTGGAGTTCAGTGCATACTTTCTCTAAGCATTACCACCTTCCACTTTACTCTAAATCCAGGGCTGGTTTTGCCACTGCAATTTTACAAGGCATTTTGGCAGCTCCTACTGCTTTATAGTTTTGCCATCCTCCCTTACCTCTGCTTTGGGATTCTACCCAAGTGTAAGGACTGCAGCAATGTGAGATGAAGAACATAGTACAGTTTTGTACCTACCATAAATGTAGATGTTCGAAGATCCACATTGCTGCAGTCCAATTTACCCTCCCTCCTTCCCCTCTGTGGTTAGAGGCGGTTGTGTGGTTTGGGTTGTAAATATTGTATATATTGTACATATGATTAGTGCAAGGGTGGTTGGTTGTTCTTTGCTGTCTTTTGGTTTTGACCTTTCTTTTTAGGGTCTTCTGACATCTGGGGCAAGAAAAGACTGAGGATATGACGTCGGTCATGCGCATTTATACCCTGACGTCCTGATGTCAGTCTTAAGCGCCTTGACCGACGTCAGCCTAATACTTTGATATTCGGGCCGACCGAGGACAGCGGACTACCCAAGTGTAAGGACTGCAGCAATGTGGATCTTCAAACATCTACATTTATGGTAGGTACAAAACTGTACTTTTCTCCATCCCAACAAGGGTACCAAAAAAGCACTTTAGAACATGGGATCAAGGATTCATTTCAAACCCTTGTTCCTTGGTACTAACTTCCAGTGTTTACAGATTCTTTAAGAAATGACTGTGTGTGTACCTGAAATAAACAAGTGATTATGACGTACATTTATAGCGTGTCATTTTTACTATTTGGTTAAAGCTGTCACTGTGATTTCTACCTTTACAGCAAATGTAGAAGGCTGAAAAGAAAAAAATCATAGTGATAATGTAATCTTGGGGGTTACACTGTGTGTGTGTGTGTGTGTGTGTGAGTGTGTGTGTAAATCTACTTGCATCAAAATATTTTTCAGAGTGGCCAAAAAGTATGAGTTTGGGGGATTGAAAAAGCAATGGTAATCTGTGATCCTTACTTGAGTTGGTAAGAAAGTAAATGTTAAAGCTGTCGTTTTGCAGTTCTGTGGATGTGCAGCCATTTTTGTTTTTGTTGCGTGTGGGGGTCTTGTATGTCAGCGTCACTATTGTAAACTTATTATGTGTAACTTCTTACTTAAGAATGATGCTATTACAGGGTTATTTACTTGTTCTTTGAGTGTAATGGTTATCTGGTATTACATGGTGATAGAAGTACATGTATAGCAGGCAGGTATTAACATTAGCTACCACCAAAGATGACACACTGTCCAATTGAAAGGGTATAAATTGTTAAAATTTGTCTTATTTTTTACTGTAGTATATACTGTTACATTTTTTTATCTTTATAGTGTAATGCTATACTGCAGTGATTACATTTGTGGTACATTTGTTATGGAAGTGCACATGATTTTATTTATGTATGTATGCATGCATTTATTTACTGGGAAAGTTTGACTGGGCAAAAAACTTTTCAGTAGAGGTTTTATGAGAAAAGCTCCACAAAAAATGAACAGTAAAACATAAATACATAAAATAAAATGATCAATCCATCGAAAGTTTAACACTTGCAATATCTCATTACACAGAAGACTTTAAAAGTGTATATATGCACAGCAGTTGTAGTTGCTCTCAGAGAAAAATAATAAGGCTACTGAAGACATGTGAGTTTCTATGTGATGATCTTTTCCCATGTATTACGAAATAGAAGAAGGTTGGAAGGAGAGTTAAAGAAGGAATAAACATTATTAAAGAACACCACAGAAACATTTGGAGTGGATAGAAGTTAAAGAAATGTGCCAAAGATCTACTTGAGTGGAACAGAAAAAAAGAGAAAGGAATGTATAGAGAATTGAAAAAGAAATAAAAATTGAATATGAAGAGAGAAGTAGGTCTGAAGTTAGAGATAGGAGACATCATGCAAAAGCAGTATGTAATAGAGGGAGAATGAAAAGAAGAAGAGAAAAAGTTGAGGTAGTGATTATTTGCAAAAGCTCTATCTGTATAGTTCTGTAGAAGTAGCTAGACAGACAATAAACATGTACATGAAATTATAAATACAGGATGTTCATCATTCACACTGCCTCAGTGGTGTATGGGTTCTCTGCCTCAACAAACCCATACTGACAGCTTTCCATAGCTGAGAGTCCCCTCCTCTTATTCTCTGTGATAGAGGCTTGGCCTATTCCATCCAACTGGGGGAAACTGACCTCTGTCACAGAAAGTCAGTTATTCAGTCTTTTAGAGCCAGCTGTAGGACTTACGCAGTTGAATCTCCTCTGCAGCCTGCATTGATGGATTACAGCTTCCAGACACCGATAAGGTTCCTTTGAGAATTTCTCTTCTTCTTTATCATTATGGTGGTGCAGCAGTTAGCGTCATCACCTCACAGCAAGAGGTTCTTTGGTTCGATTCTCGGTTGTGGTTCCTTTTGTGTGGAGTCTGCATGTCTTCCCTGTGGCCGATCAAACTTTAAAGACATGCAGGTAGGTGAGTATGTGTGTGCCTTCTTTGAAGGGTGGGCACCAGGCTGGCAACTCAACACCGCAAAACTCCATTGCCAATCAATAGTTGACTGACGATCCGCTGTGGCGACCTCTAACCAGGAAAAGCCAAAAGTCTTTTTTATTATTATTTATTTTTGATTTCTTTCTGCTCTATTTGTATGCATACATGTATATATATGTATATGTATATATATATATATATATATATATATGTATATATATATATATATATGTGTATATATATATATATATATATATGTGTGTGTGTGTGTGTATGTGTGTAAATATATATATATAATGTATGTATGTGTGTATGTTTATATATATATATATATATATATATATATGTATGTATGTATGTGTGTGTGTATATATATATATATATATATATATATATATATATATATTTTTTTTTTTGTTAGCTTTTTTATTTTAATATTCTTGCTATTTACTACTGCAGTGAATTCTGACTGTTGTGTTGTGTGCTGTTTGTATGCTTAATACCGCTTTTATGCAGTTATGGGGCTTTTCTAAACTATTTCATGACTTGTACTGGAAACTGAAGTTCTGTGTTGCCATTGGAACACTAGGGACTGCCTTGTTTATGTAGGCCAAGAGACTTGTTTCTGTTTTTTATGTGCTTCATTTTGAAGTTCTGAAAGAAAATACTCTATTTTTTTTTCACTTTTTTCTAATATGCCTGCTAGCCTCCCGGCCCCTTCCATTAAATCCAGTTGCAACTGAAAAAGAAAAAAACTCAACAATGTGCCTCAGCTACAGTTTGTGAATCTGTTGCCTTAAGCCATCTCGCAGACCACTTATCTTTTCCCCTATCACCCTTTAGTATAAGAACATTGCCGTACATGGTACAGGGGTCAGACACATCCCCCCAGGGTTCCATTACCTGGTTTAGGCACAGGAGAGCCAAACCCTTTAGATGAAGGTGAGGTCTGGGTTAAGAGACTCCTAGCTAGACATGTAATAGTCTGTCCCCAGATATTTGTCCTTCAGTGTAGTTCATGCTAAGAAGAAACAGAAACTTTGCTCCACAACAGACAATCTGGTTATTGCCATGTAGAGGGCTGATGTGCTTTTCCTAACTAAGAGTATGTTACAGTCAGCTGGTCTCAGAGACTGTGCTCCTGTTCAGAATGACTGGAGCTACCTTCTCTAGAGATCAGTCTAGCACCGCAGATTTTGATGAGGATTGTGATGCAGACAGTAAGTGAACACTTGAGTCCATCCAGTCTGATTCTTCGAAGAATAGGTCCAAAAACCCACGCAGGTGTTCACCTTTCCGCAAATACTAGCTTTTTTTTAGAGATGTTTGTAACTGGAAGCAATCTGAAGATAAGCCAGTAGATGCAAGAGTTTATGATCTTATTGAGGCTGAGATTCCAAATGTTTTGGTTGTTCTTCCGCTCTTACCAGCTGTGGAAGATGTCTATAAAATAGCATGTAAAGCTGCTTTGGCTAATAAACCCATTTCTGTAAAAAGTGTATGAAGAAATACAAGATGTATTCTAATCTTGCAGCTGTCTTTTCTCCATTTTCTGCTGATCCACCTGCTGTTTCTCCAGCTACCAACTCTAACAACAGAGCCTTTGCTTTTTCTAACTCTACACTGCTGGATGAAATTAGCAAGTGGTTCAAATCTCGGGGGGGGGGGGCTGGCTCAGTCATTGGTCTTTAGAATTTTAAATTATCTGGACTTCATGTGAAAATTTATTTTGCAGTGTGCTTAGAGTTTAGATTACTTTGCTGTATCTTTGTTAAATTAAACAAATGTTATATGAATGATATTGTTTCTGATGTGACTGAGGTTGTGAAACATGCTTTGAGGTGCAGACACTGTTTTTAGAAATGCAGCTGCTTCTTTTGTTTTAAGAAGGTATGCTTGCTTACATAACCAGAATGTTTCTGAGGATTTAAAAAGATAAGATTTTGAATGCTCCTTTAAGTTCTGAGTTTGTGTTTGGACCTGCTGCTACCCAGATTCTCGAACAATGGGATGACAGAAGTAAACTGATGCATGGGATATCTAGAATGTTTCATACTCCCTGGTTCTCACCTCACAAGGTTTCCAACTTCAAAAGACAGAACAATCAATCCCAGCATAACAAGCATCAAGGTACCAAGAGGAAATGATAATAGGATAATGTCTCCGAACCAAATAAAAGGGGTTTCCTTTCCCAAAACAGATAAATGACTATGTTAAGAATGACTATGGGCATCCCATTCCATCCTCCTGTACCTTCTCCCCTTTCCCTCAAGCTGTAGTTCAGCCCAGCAGCCTGACCCAAAACAGTGTCAGTCAAGTGGGTGCTGAGAATAATTTAGTGAGGATACTTTTAACAGTAAAAATAAAATCTTCCTACTTTCAGGGAAATCCTCTCACATCTTCTAAACCAGAGAAGTCTGATGTGATGTTGTCCAAGCTCACCTTTATTCTTACTGATGGAGTCTGATCCAATCCATCTTGGCCTTTACGAAAGCTCAGTGCCTTCAACAAGCTCGTGGGCACTCTCTTTATCCCAGAATTCACCTCGCAATTGCCTCAGATTTCATTTGCCACTCACGAAGATCAACACATTTTCAACAGCTCTGGGCTAAGTACTTCATTTATTGCGAATATTATAGGTTTAGTTTGTAAATTCTCTATTTCTTTATTAATACTTGATATCTCTCCCTGTTTAAAGCCCGTTTTAGTTAGAGGGCTTCTTTTTCTACCCTCTCGTCTCGCTTATTCTAACATTTAACCAGTTCATCACTTTTTCCTATTTCCCTTTTTTCCCTTTAAAGTTAATCTTTTATCCTTTGTGGAGTGTCTGCTAACTCGGAGGACATTTAGTTGTTTAAAAAAAAAAAAGTTTAAAGTGTAGTGTTTAATAACTCTTTCATGTCCATTTAAATTAGAGGGTGTTTAGTCTTGTTTATTCTTGTCTTTTCTTCTCTGTTCTTGTTCAAGCCTTTCTTTGACTTATTCTGCTCAAAATGTTGCAGAAGCAAGATAATAAGCCATTAGGTTTTAAAAAATGTGAGTATTGCTGAAAAAAGATGCCCCTCAGTGATGCACACTTGTGTGTGTATTGTCTGGGGCCATTGCACCTTCAAGAGTCGTACTCCATATGCTACGGTTTTAATGAAAGGGCATTACTGGAGCATAAAAAAATAAGCTCATTCTAAAATGGTTATTGAAAACCCTCTTTTCAGAAGCCATATCTGAAAGACTGGAGTCCTCAAAATCCGACCACTCTGACAAGTCTGCCAAATCGGACACATCTACTAAAAGAGCTTCCTCTGCTCCGAAGTCTATGTCAAAGCCGAGGGAAAAATACTGAAGATGTCTTCCCCTGCTTCTTCTTCGTCAGAATAGAGACAGACCAGATTCGACAAGGTGCCAAAACAGTCAAGTATTTCGACTCTGACCTTTTCAGTTCTGGCAGAGTTTTCAGTATGGAGCCGATCCCCTACTTTGGATCCAGTGTCTCCTTGGCTCCATTCTCCTATTTTGGCAAAGTGTCCCACCCCGTCAACCTGGTCAACCAGGAGCCTCTCCGATGAACATGTGGATCGGGTGATACAGAGACTCCTGAAGGACACCATCCTTGGCTAAGCTTTTATTGGATCTGAACCCAAAGGTACTGGATCCAACATCCCCGTCCTTGGTGCCTATTCCTCCTCTGATCTGACCTCATGCTTTGGAGACAGAAGATTCTGAGATTTTGCTAGTGTCAGGGTCAGATCTGAAGTGTAAAGGCTCTTCGGATCATACATCGACTCTGAGTTCCTCCACTCTTTCAGAGCCATAGGGCTGTAGGAGCTGACACTCCCTTGTCTGAGCCAGCGAGCGGGATTGGATCCGACAATTGTCTGATCCGATCTTATTACTCAGGGCTTCAACGCAGGTGAGTTCGGCTCCTACTTCGATTTCAGGTCAACTGTCGTCTAGTCCCAGGGGTTCCATTGGCTCCAACTTCTTTGTTGCCGGATCCAGGGATTTCTTTGGACCAGGGGCGGGGGGTCTTTGAGATTATGAGGAGAGTATTGTCTCCACAGACACAAACACAGGCTACTCAGGAACTTCCTCCCTCCTTTCAGCCAGTGCCTTTTTCTGCTAACATTACCCATCCACAGGGATGCAGACACTCAAGGCCTCAAAATGTCCTGCAAGAGACCTCCCCTCTTTTGACACTTCCCCGGGTTATCCCTCTGAGGAAGTTCCTCGAAAGAGAAGTTGCAAGAAGAAGCATTTGGACTCGCCAGAGGATTCAGTCACTTCTGACCTCGATGAGGCAGAAGGGTCCCCCCAGTCACCTCCTGAAGATGTCACCTTTGGAGTTATCCTGGAAATATTAAAACATAGAGGTGGCTGGAAGTCCATCTCCCCTTCAGCTGAGGAGTCAATCTGTCTGAAGGCCTTTGGGTCTCACCCTTCCACGTCTTGTGTGACTCTGCCTTCCAATGAGTTTACTGATTTTAATCTCTCAGAAGGCATGGGAGACCCCAGATACCATACAACCCACTCCTAGGGGGCCAGGTAAGTACATTATTTCCCCGAAAAACAAAACATTTCAATCCAAGGGGAGTATCTGTAGATGCCATGGTCATGGTGGCGGCCACTAAAAAGGAACTCTCTGAAACGAGTTCCTCTATCCATCGTCCTAATAAAGATTCTAGGACCATGGATAGATATGGGAAGCGTGTCTTCTCTTCAACAACCTTTGCTCTTCGGTCACTGAACTACCTATGCCATTTCACGAGACTGCAGCAGGATTTCTTAAAAGAACTATCAGATGCCCTCCAAGGAGCTGTAGCTGATGAGGTCACAGATAAGATAGCTTCACAGCTCACTACCCTAAACTCTGTAACATACTCGTCCATGAGGCTAATCTCATATGCAGAGGATGGACTGAGTATGGTAGCTCATTCAGGTATCTCTTTTAGGAGGTAGGTCTGGCTGCGCCTTTGAGATTTCGCGGAGCCCTTCAAGTCTTCTTTCGTTAATGCTCCGTTTGATGGCTCTTCTTTGTTTGGGCCCAAAATAAAAGAAACACTTAACCAGGTGTGAACAAGAGGGCAAGACTTTATCTGCCGTTGGAGTACGCTTTTCCACTCCTACTACACCATTTCCCAAAGGACAGAGAAGTAGTGGAAAGATGTGGTTCAGGAGATCTCAAAGGTCTTTCCCAGAAACACAGGGTGAAAGATTCCCCCAGAGGCAGAGGGGGGAACAACAATGGAAGAGGCCTACCACAAGGTAGAGGAGGCCCGCAAAATAAAGTCTCTAGAGGAACTTTCTTTGGAAAGTCCTTTCAGCACTCCTGAAGGGTGGCCTGATTGTCCACCTCTGGAGGCAATCAGGGAGTGATTATCTCTGCATCTTCAAGCCTGGCTAGACACAACAAATGACAAATGGGCACAAAGAATAGTATCCAGGGTTGGGAGGGTGGCCTAATGGTTAAGGTGTTTGCCTTACAAACACAAGGTGCAGGGTTTGAGTCTCACAGGAAATAATTGGCTAGGCTTAAAATGGCTCGCAAGGGCAGTTAGCTTAGTACTAATCTATGAACCTATGAACCTATGAACATTATCCCCTTTTCCCTTCCAGTTCCTGAAAACACAAGAGTTCCAGACGTTTCACCCAGTCAAATGGAGCAAGCAGCCCTAGAAGTCTCAAAGTTGCTAAACATAAGAGTCATCCAAGAAGTCCCCGCAGACTAGAGAGGATCCAGAACTTACTCAAGATTCTTTTTAGTTCCAAAGAAAACAGGGGACTGGAGACCAGACTTGAATTTCAGCAAATTAAACAAATCAGTGAAGAAGAGCAAGTTCCAGATGGTTACACTGCAGCTGATACTTTTGTTTCTCGAAAAAAACTATTGGATGTGCTCTTTAAACCTCCACGTGTACTACCACATAAAAATAGAGAAATTATCTAGGAGGCATTTGCGCTTCTGGCCAGGAGCCAGTCAGTACCAGTTTTGAGCTCTGCCCTTTGGTCTCACTACAGCCCCCAGAGTGTTCACCAAGTGCATGGCAGTAGTTGCATCTCGCCTGAGACAACAAGGATTCCAAGTGTGTCCATATCTAGATGTCTGGCTCATAACTGCCCCGACCAGGCATCTTCTGCTACAGGCCAGGGAGACTACATTACAGACCTGTTCAAGGCTAGTTATTACAATAAACTAAGCAAAATCTGCTTTAAAACCCTGTCAGAAATTGTTTTTTTGTAGGAGCAAAGTTAGACACACAAAGGATGATAGCAAGTCTTACTCCAGAAAGGATCCACACTTTGAGTTTAATAAGGAAGAAACGAGCACCTATCAAACTAGTACTTCAAGTGCTTGGCATTATGGCAACTTCAATTGTTCTGGTACTGTTAGCACGCCTTCACATGAGGTTGCTGTCAACACAATGGTCTCTTCTAGAACTTTAAAAGACTCTCAAGATTTTGATAACCAATTCTTGCAAACAAGACTTTTTTATGGTGGATTCAATCACCCCAGGTAACTTAGGGCCACCCCCTTACAGTTCTCCGACCCCAAGGCGCAGTGACCATGGCCACTTCCCAAATTGGGGGCTGTCATTATTTGGGAAAGACAGTCCAAGGCACCTGGCATCCTGATGAGGCCCATCTGCACATATACATTCTAGAGATGAGGACAGTGGTTTTAGTGTTTTAAACCTTTCAAGACTTTCTCCCTCTAGGGACAACAGTAGTCCAGTCAGACAACATGTCCTTAGTGTGGTACATAAACAAACGAGGAGGAACCAGATCTTACCGTCTTTGTTGGGAAGCCCTAAGAGTGTGACAGTGAGCAATTTCTTCCAATCACTTTCTAATCGTAACACACATACCAGGGAAATCCAAAGTGATAGGAGACAGGGTGAGCAGAGCTATTCCAATACCTCACGAGTGGTCCCTCAAGCAGGAGATTGCAGAAGAGACCCTCCAAAAATGGGCCCAGCCTTGCTGCGATCTGTTTGCCTTATCCATGAATGTCAAATGCAGCAACTGCTTTGCTCTAATCCCGTCTCCTGGGGAGACCCCAAGGGATGCACTTGTTCATGATTTGCCTCTGGGAATCCTATATGCTTAGCCACCAACACCCCTGATTCCCAAAGTATTACAGAAAACAAGTTTGTTAAAGAGAACCACATTTCGAATTGCCCCCTACTGGCACCGACAGATTTGGTTCACCTTCTTTTGGCCTTATCTTCGGGACAAACCATGGTTACTGGACCCAAGTTCCGCGTCTTTTGACACATGCTTCAGGAATGGTTCATCCCAACTTACACAATCTCAAACTAACAGCTTGTCTGCTCCAATTCCATTAATAGCTAGGTATCCTTCTCTTTCATCACCTGTGAGACATATCTTGATCTCTTCCCACAAAGCTTCCACAAGGAAACATTACAAAGGAAAATTGAAGAAATGTGTGATTTGGGCAAACTCAAAACATGCTGATCCTTTTACTGCTCCTCTGCATTTCATTTTAGATTTTCTAGCTATGCTTTTCAGTGAAGGAGCTGCTGCAGCTACTGTCAGGGTTCAATTAGCAGCAATTTCAAATTTTATTTTAGGAGAAAATGGTTCTTCTGTTACGTCTAACAAACTCTGTAAAGTTTTTCTCAAAGGGACAACTTCATTGAGGCCTGCTTACAAGTATCCATTTCCTTCTTGGAACTTAAACTTTATTCTGTCTCGTATAATTGTACCCCTGTTTTGAATCAGCAGCCAGTTGTAAATTAAATTTTTTTTCTTGGAAGACTATTTTTCTAGTGGCTATCACATCAGCAAGAAGCGTTTCAGAGCTGCAAGCACTATCTATCAAACTACTATATTTGGTATTTCACAAGAACAAGGTCTCATTATGAACTAATCCTTCCTTTCTGCCAAACGTTGTATCGGAAAATAATCTAATCATTCCATTGAATTGCCAGTTATTTTTTCCAAAATTTGAAAATGAGACAGACTATATGTTACATTGGGTCTACCTCAACCCATTGAAATTACATTTGAACTCCTTTTTGCGAAAGTGCATTTTCATGAAAATGCACTTCTGCGAAAAAGCAACTGAGCGAACAGCAGCGGGGGCTGTTGCTTAGATCGCGGCACAGCAGGGATAAGTGAGTATTCCCTTTTCCCCACTGTGATGTGATCTCGGAGTGAGAATATAAAAGTAGAGGTGGTGTGGGGGGTGCAGGGGGGCTTGCCCCTGTATAAACGTGGTTCATGTTGTGGGTTTTTTGTTTGTTTTTTTTTTTCTTTTTTTCAGTTTGTTTGCATTTTGCAAAAGTGCATTTTCGTGAAAACCAGTTCATCTGTTTACGTTTCGTTAAAAAGAAATTTCGATGGGTCAAACTAGACCCGCTACATTTGCTAGAGTTTCATAGACAATTAGGTTTTTACTTGAACAGAACTGCAGATTTCAGAAAGTCTGACCAGCTCTTTTTCTCCTTTACTGATACAAAGAAATGATTACTGGTATCCAAAGTAACCTTATCTAAATGGCTTTCAGAATGTATAACCTTTATTTACAAATCCCAGAACAAGCAGCTTCCACAGCAAATCAAAGCCCATTCAACTGAAGCAGCTGCTACTTCCTCAGCTTTTTTATCGAGAGCCTCCATGGACAGCATATGTGTTGCAGCCATGTGGGCAAGCCTGCATACCTTTATTACTCATTACAAAGTAGATTTGGCCTCCAGGAGTAGGGTCTCCTTTGGGTCTATGCTTCTGAGGAATATTCTCCCACGAGCCACCCAAGATTTAGGTAGCTAGGGACGTTGTGAGAATAAAGGCATGTTTGGCCAACATCACATAAAGTAGTTATATACTCACCATAATGTTCCATGTCTGTTGTCCATCTCCACCTTTATTCTCACAACCTGCCCACCTACGCCCTTATCTGCGTGCTCCTGGCAGACTGTTTTCTACTTATTGAAATATTATAGACTCCATGACTTCAGAAATGGCTTCTTCTTATCTGCTAATCTGGATAAGGCTCTAACATCCTCTCTTCTCAGGAATATATTTTTTCTAACAGGCAAACAAGATCTGAGGTAATTGCACAGTGCGTTCTGGGATAGGGAGAGTGCCCATGAGCTTGTTGAAGACTTTGAGCTTTGGTAAAGGTCAAGACGGATCCGATGGATTGGCTCCGACCCCATCAGTGAGAATTAAAGGCAGAGATGGACAACACACATGGGACGTTATGGTGAGTGCATAACTTTTTTCTTCTCTGGTACTCCTTCACAAGTTGCAAGCTGGATTTGTATAACCAGATGTTCTTCGTGTTTCACTGGTGCAGTCATTACATTTGGGTAATCTGCTGGCAGGTTGCCCTCAGTCAGCCTGATTAACAAAGTCTTGGGTCCTGCGTCGGTTGCTGTCCCTTCTTCCATGACGTCAGGTCGTCAGGCGTATAAAATATGCATCTGATGCCATTACATCTGTCTTTTTTGCCATGTGGTGCCCAAAGCAGAAGCAGTTCGCAAGTGCCGGTCAGCCGACTCCTGAAATTTTCGTTTTTGAGTTTCAGAACCAAAGTCTTAAACTTAAAGCTAAGTACCCCGTTGGAGAAACTTTTTCTTGCTCCTTACCGATGTCAGTAAAAGTTAATAATTGCATTACTTGTGGAAAGCAAATACCTCACAAAGATTTTAATTCGTACTGTATTCCTTGCCTAGGCCCTGAACACGACGTACCTTGCTGTCGGTTTTGTGCTTTATTTAATCAGCGCACTATTCGTCGATGGTACATTTTTGCCTCTAAATATTTTGGTTCTCAATTTAATTATCCAGAAATGTCGTCGGTTAGCCATCCGACTACTGGGATTCCAAAAAAAAGCAAAGATAAAGTCAGAGACAGGCCGCCGAGGTCTAAAACTGCTGACGACGTTTCTCCTAAGCCAGTCGCCAGTTCCTCAATGAGGCGCTTTCGCAGCCCCTGATACCCACTACTTCTGATTCGCAGGACTCTACTGAGACCCATTCGGAGTCCAGTATGCCGCGAGATGCTTCACGTATGGAACCCGCGGATGTCTCTACCTTGGATGGGTCCAGAGCCGCTGTGCAGGCACCGGCTTTTGAGGGCGTATTCAGGCCAACAGACTTGCATATTAAACTAACTCCACCTTCATTACTGAGGCCTAAATCTCGATCTATGTCTAAAAAACCGATGCCCAGGCCACATGTTCCAGGCCTCTATGCCTAAAAAACAAATGATCAAAATGGCTGAAGATCTAATTACTCTAATCAGGGGTAGTCAACCCCCCCCCCCCCTCTAAGAGGCCTAGGGCTGAGTTTGATTATGAATCTTCTGATCAGGTTTCTGTTTCTTCTGACTCTACTAATGACCTGGATTTGTCCATACCTACTTATGAGGATTCTGATGCAGAGGATTCCATTCCCTCTGCTTCCCCTACTGAGGATTTTTTGGGGGGGGAATCTTTATATACCTTAAGGGAGCATTTCCACTGGGAAAGTCAGGAATTTTCTGATTCAAAAAAGAGGCGTAGGGATTTCCTTCTTCTACCTCAGCATAGGCTATATCTCCTGTACTAGACATTGTTGATGTGTTTTCGGAATCCAGTATGGCCCCTGATTCCCTGCCTCCGGCTCCTAGTAAACCTGACAGATACTACAGGGTTCCTGAGTCCCACAAGTTTCTTTTCAAAACTCCTGTTGCAAATCCAGAAATCATTTCTCAGGGGTCCAAGGGCATTAAGGCTTCTATTGCTAAACATCCTACCCCTTCTGATAGTGACTCCAGGGTGCTGGATAGATGGGGTAAGAAGGTTTATACTTCTGCAACCTTGGCAATCAGGGCTTTAAACTGCCAATTTCATATGTTAAAATATCAACAGCATATTATTGGACTGCTTAAACAGAAAATGATGTTGATTCCTGACTGTGTGGAAAATAAAGGTTTACAGGATTTATTGCATTCTGTTGAACAAGTTGGAAAACATACTTTGCAGTGTGGTTTTGATTCTTTAGAGGCTTCCTGCAGGGCTGCTCTTATTAGGTCTGTGCTTAGAAGGCATGCTTGGCTTAAGGAGCAATCTTTGCCTGATCATGTTAAAGCAAAATTGTTGGATGCTGCTTTAAATCAGGACTGCCTGTTTGGCAATAAGGCTGAAGAAGTTCTAAAAAAGATGGAAGATAAAGCTAAATATATGCAAGCTGTTAAAGATTTCTTACAAGTGCAACCTCCAAGATTTAGTAGGCACTGGCCTACTAAGAATTGGTCTTTTCCAGCTCCTTCCAGATACTCTCAAGCCAAACCCAGACACACCAAAAACACCAGGTTTCAGTCCCAGGGGACTCTCAGAACTAAGCAATGGGGGGCCTCCACTTCCAAATCTGGAAATAATAAGACCCCCCCCCCCCATGGAAAACAGTCTCAATGACTTCCTTTTAAAATTACCAAGCACTTTTAGCCGCCCCTTTGGGGGGAAAGATTGCAAGAGCTGGGAACTCATAACCGAGGACATATGGGTTTTAAATATAGTGTCCCAGGGATACAGATTTCATTTCCACACGTTGCCAACACCAAACGGGTGGCCAGACCTGCCCCCAAATCAGTGGGCAGAGGCTCAGAAACAAGTACTTTCCCTATTAAACATGGGGGCTATTCAACCAGTACCAGAAGAGGAAAAGGGACAAGGTTTCTATTTCAGGTTTTTTCTGGTACCCAGAAAAGACAAATCATGGCGTCCAATTTTGGACCTGTCTACTCCAAACACCTTTCTGGACATTCCAAAATTCAAGATGCTGACTCTTCACCAGTTACTTCCTATGCTAGGCAAAGATGCCTGGTTGGCAACTCTAGATTTAAAAGAAGCATACCTGCACATCCCAATCAGGGAATCTTGCAGAAGATACCTACGCTTCAAAGCAGGCTACTTGCATTATCAGTTCTCTGCAGTGCCCTTTGGCTTGTCTACTGTGCCCAGGGTATTCACAAAGTGCCTGAATCCAGTTATTGCATTTTGTAGGCAAAGAAATATTCAAATATATCCATACCTGGAAGATTGTCTAATTCAGGCAGAAAACCCAGGACATACTTCTAAATCATCTGGCATTTGTAAAAAGGGTTCTAACTTGTCTGGGGTACACCATAAACAAAAAGAAATCACAACTGGTACCCTCTCAACAGATTACATTCCTGGGTGCAAGCTTGAATACAACTGCCCAGATGGCTTTCCTCGTGCCAGAGAAGCAAATTCATTTGGTAACTTAGTTCAAACAAGTGGCCACAAAAACCCTGCTATCTGCAAGACAAATTGCAAGCCTTGGGGTTTGTGGCCTCCTGCATTCTTCTAATTCCATATGCAAGACTGCATATGAGGAAACTACAGTGGTACTTAAAAAGTCTATGGAGTCAGCATTGCCACAGCCTGGAAACAATGATTCCTATCATACCTTGCCTACGCCTGGAATGCCTATGGTGGGCAGAGGCCTGCCACCAAAACAAGGGACTGCCATCACACTACCCCCTGCCACCCAAACCCTAGCTACAGATGCATCAGACTATGCATGGGGGGCTCACCTGGCAGGAAATTGCATTCAGGGCAAATGGAACCCAAATCAAATGCACCTACATATCAATCAAAAAGAAATGTCAGCCATACAGAATGCTCTGACAACCTTCAAGGACTACATTCTTCCAGGACAACTAATGGTAAAGACAGACAACGCCATGGTTATGTGGTACATAAACAAGCAGGGGGGTACACATTCTTACCCCCTCTGCAGACTAGCAATGGCATTGTGGAACACAGCCTTGAGCTACCAAGTGCACCTACAAGCTCAATTCCTGCCAGGAAAATTGAATACACTGGCAGAAGGACTAAGCAGAAATCTCATGGACCCATACAAGTGGAAACTGGAACCACGGATTTTTAACATGTTGACAAGCAAATGGGGGAGCCCAGACATAGATCTATTTGCCTTCCCCCAGAACTACCAGTTGGACAAGTTTTGCACAAGAACTCCCCACAAAGAAGGCTGGAAAGTGGATGCTCTGTCCTTCAGCTGGAAAAACCTATCAGTCTACGCCTTTCCCCCTCTGCCACTGTCCTCCAAAGTTCTGCTAAAAGTCAAACAGGACAAACCAGGAATGATTTTGATTGCACCAGACTGGCCACGCCAACACTGGTATCCACTCCTGCGCAGTGTGTCACAAATATCTCCATGGCACCTGCCTAGGACCCCCTTCCTTGCTGTCTCAGCAGGAGAACCAAATTCTGCACCCTCAGCTTCCAACATTGAACATTGCAGCCTGGCTAATCACTTAGATTCACCCTTATCATCCCTCGGCAAACCTGTGATGGATGTCATCTTGGAGGCGAGAAGACCTAGTACTAGAAAATCTTATGCTGACAAATGGAAAAGATTCTGTGCCTGGAACCAATCTTTTGGGATGAGCACACCAGCACCCTATTTACCTCAGATTTTGCAATATTTAACTGAGATGCTTTATAAGGGCCTTTCTTTTTCCTCTATTAAAATGCACACTTCAGCTATTTCAGCTCATTATAACACAGAACCACCCTCTTCTCTCATCACCTGCACAAGCAGTATCTCAGAGGGACAAAGAACTTGAGACCACCCAGGAGAGCTCCTACCCCTGCCTGGGTCCTTAACTTTGTTTTGGAGAAGCTCACTCTACCTCCTTTTGAGCCAGCTGCTACTGCAGACTTAAAATTTATTTCTTGGAAAACAGGCTTCCTTTTAGCAATCACTTCAGCTAGAAGGATATCTGAATTACAGGCCCTTATGGCAGTGGAGCCTTTCATCATCTTTCATGCAGACAGAGTATATCTGAGGACCAGTCCATCCTTCATGCCCAAGGTGGTTTCCAATGTGGCTCTTAATCAGTCCATTCATTTGCCAACCGTCTTTCCCAATCCACAGAACTAAGGGGAATGGATTCTGCATTCCTTGGATGTGCACAGACAACTTAGATTCTACTTGGATAGGACTAAATCTCGAAGAAAATCTCAACAGTTGCTTGTAGTATTTGCTGCAGGGGCAGAGGGGGAAGGCTATTTCAAAACAAACCATTTCTAAATGGATAAGACATTGCATTAATTTTTGCTATAAGCACCATGGAAAACCTATTCCCCAGGGGATCAGATCTCACTCCACCAGGGCTGCATCAACTTCTGCAGCCTTTCTCAGAGGTGTTCCTACCAGGGATATTCTAGAAATTGCTACCTGGAGTTCTGTACATACTTTCACCAAGCATTATCATTTACCAATTTTCTCTAAATCCAGAGCTGGCTTTGCCACTGCTGTCTTGCAGGGCCTTATAGCTGGCCCTAATGTTGTGTAAAATTTTCCTCCCAACCATAGCTTTGGGAATCTACCCAAATATAATGACTGCAACAGTGAAACACGAAGAACATAGTACAGTTGTGTACACGTACCCTACATGTAGATGTTTGAGTGTATTCACTGCTGCAGTCCTGGTTACCCTCCTTCTAGCCCCCTACTTTTCTCTGGCTATACCTCTACTTTCATTTGCTATGCTTAAAAGCCTTTCTGGTGTATTTGCTTTTGGTTGGAGGTATATTTTTGTGTTTTTAATTTTATTTGTTCCCCATTAGGGGGGCACCTGACATGTGGGGAAAGAAAAACTGATGTAATGGCGTTGGATGCATGTTTTATACCCCTGACGACCTGACATCATGGAAGAAGGGACAGCAACCAATGCAGGACCCAAGACTTTGTTAATCAGGCCGACTGAGGGCAACCTGCCAGCAGATTACCCAAATGTAATGACTGCAACAGTGAATGTACTCAAACATCTACATTTATGGTAAGTGTACACAACTGTACTTTTCTGCACCACAAAAAGGAACTGGATTTTTGCCAGCATCTTTTTGTTACCTAAAAAGGAGCTATCATGGAGATCAGTGTTAAGATTTTTTGTACCCAAATACCTTTCTGAAAGTACCCAAATTCAAAATCCTCACCCTGCAAATGGTCCTATCCCTTCTTCCAGACCACTGTTTCATAGTGGCATGACTTCTGAAAAATGATGTTCATTACATTCCAATCACTCCCAGCTTCACGTACAACCTACTAATACCCTGCCTCACAAAGAATTGTCTTCCTGAGATGTATGATTGACACAAAAAATTTGGCCTTTCTAGAATCCTTCAAGAAGCTGCCTCCATGAAAGAGTTTCTCAAGATTCTATGCCTCATGGCATCAACAATCCTCATGACACAACTGGCCAAGCTCCACATGAGAAAGATTCAGCGATACTGGAAAAGTTGTTGGATCCAGAGCCTGCTTTCCTAGGAGTTCCAGGTACCAGTACTGAATTTGGTGAAATGAGGGTTACAGTGGTAGAGGGATCAGATGTCTCTCTCTAGCCTGACCTAACCTTCTTTATCCAGACCCCAGTTCATTTAGTCCAGATGGACTCATCAGATTTTGCATGGAGCACAATGTCTAGGGGAGTTCAAGTGCAAGACAAATGGAGTCCTGTGGACTCTACAAAGTGCATAAATATCAGATGTTAGCAGTGATTCATAATTTAAAAGTTTGTTTCACCATTTATGGTCTCCAGGTCCTGTTTTATTGGTCACAGCAACACCAGTGTCGTGTGGTGCCTGAAGAAAGGGTATAAGGTCATACACTCTTTGCTGGTTGGCAGCGATGGCCTGGGAGCTAGCTTTACAGCATTTTCTGATGCTTCCATGCCACATGCAGACAGACTAAGCAAATCCCCAGACAGACTCAGGCAAGTAGAAAGTCAGGACCGAGGTCTGCTTAGATTTAGTCCAGATGTGGTGAACACTTCAAATAGATTATTCGCCTCCTTTCAAAACAGACAATGTTATGTTGTCCATCTCGCCTTCCTTCTTTCTAGTTGGGTTCGGAGCCAATCTCTGCTCCGACTGGGCCACTTCTAAAGCTCGAAAAGTCCTAACTGGCTTGAGGCACACCCCTTATTTCAGCATGCATAGTGGTAGCTACCCAGATCTTTTGCCGCTTGCAGTGTTGAAATTGTGTTCTGCTGGCTCAGGCTAAGTAATTATTTTTTTCTATAAAAATTGTTGTTTGGTCAGGTCTAATTGGTATTAGTTAGAGTTTAACTGTCGTTTTATCTCTATACTCACTGCAGTTGTTTGTGATTATAGGCTGTCATTTCCTCTCAGGTCTGTGTTGTCGGCGGCCGATTTTTCTCAGGGTTGTGTTATGTCCCTTTTCCCTTGCTGCTTCTTAGGGAAAAAGCCGTTTAAGTTAGAGGCTTTCTCCCTTTGGGAGTTTTAGCCATTTAAGTTAGAGGCTTGTCTTCCATATCTTCTATCCTTCTTATAAAAAAAAAAAAAAATCTCTTTCTTTAGTGCATTCTTTTTTTGCAAAATTATGTCTAAAGAGTCTACAAAACAGTCGTGCGTTAAAAAAATGTGACTTGTGTTGCCAAAAAATGTCCCTTACGGACCGGCACATGAGTTAGTTTACTGTTTAAGTGCGGTCCACCTTCAAGATTCATGCTCTGTGTGCCATACTTTCAGTGCACGAGAGTTGCAGGAAAGGCACAATAAGTTGATCCTTAGAGGGTTGTTAAAACCTCAGGTTGAGGTTGCTTTGGTTACTCAGCCTTCAAAATCTGATGAAAAACAAGCTTCTGTGTTGGCGCCACCTTCGGTGCCAACAAAGGCAAAATCAAAATCTTCGGATCCTTTGGAGCGGATTGTTGGGTCCGAAGATTCCTCTGTTCTGGCGGCTCCATCTATGGCTTTGCAGCCGTCCCAGACTCACAAGTGGTCGAGATCCCCTTCATTGGACCCAGCGAGATCTGTGCCTCAGTCACCGCTGTTACAATCTGAAGCAGGTAGTCACCAGTCCTCATCCCACTCCTCTCGATCATCCAGGAGTTTATCGGATGATGATGTGGAGAGAGTGGTGAAGAGGCTACTTAAGATGTGGGTATTTGCTCAGTTGTTGTCAGGGTCAGCCCGGAAGGAAGTGGCTCCATTGTCTGGTCCAGCCCCTATCTCGGTTCCTCCTCTGACTGCGTCCAGTTCAGAGCCGGAGTGCATGGAGGTAGTAGTGGTGGAACCGTCTGTTCTGACAACCCTTGCTTTGTCTGTTCTGACATTTGCTCTGACCTCCTCAACAGTCTGCTCTGTTGAGAGGTCTGGGCACCGAGATTCCCTCTTCAGCTCCGAGGGGATGTGGCATTGGACCCTTGTCCGAGCTTCGGCGCAGGTGAGTTTGAATCCTACATCTGCCTCAGAGCTGTCGCCTTCGGTGCGGAGGAGGTCTCCAGGCTCACCATAGCCTGCCTCCGTTCTGCACCACGGGGCCTTTGAGGTGATGAGAAGTGTGCTGTCCACCAAGATGACCCCACCCTTGGCTCCACTGGCTCCGCCCCCGTCAATACCTGTGTCTGCCTTCTGTCCGTTCCAAGCATAGGGAACCTATGCCTCAGGACGCCCCACTGGGCGACCCCTCTTCTGAGACCTCTCCTGAGCATGTCTCAGAAGAGGTTCCCAGGAAGAAAAAAATGTAAGAAGAAACATGTGGACTCCCCTGAGTTCATCACCTTTGACAGGGACTTGGATGACTCGGAAGGGTCCCCACGGTCCCCCTCTGAAGATATCTCATTCTGACACATTCTGGAGATCCTTAGACAGAGGGGAAACTGGAAGTCTCTTGCCCCTTCTGAGGACGAGTCCGTGTACCTGGACGCATTTGGTTCCTGACCTTCCACCTCCTGGTTGTCTCCGCCTTTCGACCCACTTTTAACTGTCGTGAGTTGAAAGGCTTGGAGTGCTCCAGAGTCCATGGAGCCTGTTCCGAGATAGCAAACAAATGTATAACAAATAACGTTTCTGATGAAGTTTTGCTGATTGAAGCAAAACGAAAAGCGCTTAAAACATCTTAATTAAACCAGTATTTTTTATGTTGCCTTCGTGGAGATTTTTATTTCTACTACCTGACATTACGTTCCGAATGGATTTATAGTGTTGTTTTTCAACTCGGGAGGATACTAGCACGCTGGACTTGTGTTCTATTTTCTTAGTTTGTCTGCTGTTTTTCGTTTTTTTTTTTAATTTATAACTGCACCAGATGACAAGTCCTTCCTCTCCAAAGGCGTGCCAGTTGATGCTATGGTAGTGGCAGCAGCCACAAAGAAGGAACTTGCGGAGACTTCCTGTTATATCCATCTGCCAAACAGGAGTCTAGAGCCATGGATAGGTATGGGAAGTGTGTTTTCTCTTCAGCGGCCTTTACCCTCTGGTCGCTGAACTACTTAACGCATTTTACAAGGCTTCAGAGGGATCTCCTTAAAGAGTTGGGAGATACCCTCCAGGATCCGTCAGCTGAGGGAGCGGCTTCCAAGTCTGCTAACCAGTGACCCTAACCTCCATTGTCAACTCCTCCATGCGCTTCATTTCTTAACGCAGCAAATGGAGTGAGTAGGGCTGCAGGCACAGGAGTAGCTCTTCGCAGACACTCCTGGATGCACCTTTGTCAATTTGCAGAGCCCTTCAAGTCCTCCTTTACGAACACCCCCTTTGACAGCTCAGCCTTGTTCAGGCCACAAGTTCGAGAGACTCTTACCAGGATTGAACGTGATGGCAAAAACCCTCTCTGCTGTAGGAGTCCGTTTTTCCATGCCATCCCGGCCTTATCCCAAAGGCCAAAAGAGTGGTAAAATGTGGTTCTGCAAATCCCAGGGAGCTTCGCTGGACACTTGTGGAGAAAATTCCACCAGAGGCAGAAGGGGAAATAACGGGAAACGCCGACCTTATGGCAGGGAGGAGGTCCGCAACGGGATGACAGGGATGCCAGACACTTTCAGAATCCCTGAAGGATTGCCCGAGTGCTCACCTCTAGAGGCAGTCGAGGGCAGAATTTCATTGTACCCCAACAGCCTGGCAAGATTTAACAGAAGACATATGGGTACAGCGCATAATTTTCAGGGGTTACAAAATTCCCTTCACCCAAGCATCCCCAAAATGTCAAAAATCCACAATCCCAGATGTTCCACCCAGTCTTCGGATCAAGCAGCCGTAGAAGTAAAAACTTAGCTGCAAAAAAGAGCCATTCAGGAAGTCCCCGTAGACCAAATTGAATCCGGAACTTACTCAAGGTTCTTTTTAGGTCCAAAGAAGACTAGGAACTGGAGACCGATCTTGGATCTCAGAAAGTTAAACAAGTCAGTAAAGAAGACCAAGTTCTGGATGGTGACACTGCAGTCCATTTTACCCTTTTTGGGTCAGGATGATTGGATGTGCTCGGTCGATCTCCAGGACGCTTACTACCACTTAAAAATGGACAGGCAGTCCAGGAGACATTTACGCTTCCAACTGGGAGCTAGTCATTATCGGTTCAGAGCTCTGCCCTTTGGCCTCACCACAGACCCCAGGGTGTTCACCAAATGCATGGTAGTAGTCACGGCTCACCGGAGATGTTTAGGATTCCAGGTGTTTCCTTATCTAGATGACTGGCTCCTCTCTGCCACCACCAAGCATCATCTCCTAAGGGCCAGGAACCACACGATTCACACTTGTGCAAGTATAAGAATCACAGTAATTTATGAAAAATCTGCCTTGTTCCCCCTGTTTATTACTTTCATAGGCGCTCAGCTAAACACAAGAGATATGATAGCCAAGCTTCCACAAGAAAAAGTGCTTGCCATTTGAGGTCAGGTGTCTCTTCTTTTGTCAAAATTAGAGGTTCAGGCTCGATTTGTCCTGAAAGTCTGGGGGTTAATGGTGGCTGCCATTACTCTAGTTCCGCTAGCCCGTTACCACATGAGGATCCTGCAATGGCTTCTCTTCACTCAGTGGTCGTATCAGGATTTGCCAGTGTCATACATGATCTTAGTCATGGATACTTGCAAGAAAGATCTACAGTGGTGGCTCCACTCTCCCTTAGTCACTGTCTTTTGTAGCCCCTCTTCCAGTAGCCACAGTGACCACTGACGCTTCTCAGATAGAGTGCGGGGGCATTATCTGGGGCAGACAGTCCAAGGAATTTGGCGACCTCATGAGTACCATTTGCACATCAGTGTCCTGGAGATGAGAGCGGTGTTACTAGCGTTGCAAGCACTTCACAACTCTCTCCCTTTGGGCCATATAGCAATTCAGACGGACATGTCAGTAGTGTGGTACATCAACAAGCAGGGCGGATCCAAATCCTGTCCCTTATGTCGGGAGGCCATTCGGGTATGGCAATGGACGATCTCAGCATTTTCTGGTTGCAACGCACATTGTGGGGAAGTCCAACTTGATAGCAGACAAGCTCAGCAGGGCAATTCTCATGCCCCATGAGTGATCTCTGAAACAAGATGTGGCGGATATGATTTTCCACAGATGGGGCCAGCCTTGCTGTGATCTCTTCACCTCTCACCTAAACAACAAATGCAGCAGCTATTTTGTCCTAGTTCCCCCTCTAGGACAGTCACCCAGAGATGCACTGGTCCACGATTGCCCCCCGGCGGGATCCTTTATGCTTTTCCCCCCTTTCCTTTAATTCCAAAAGTTCTTCAGAAAGCAAAGTTGCAAACTGATCCTCATTGCTCCATACTGGCCACGTCAGATATGGTTCTCGTTCCTATCACATTACCTGCAAGAGGAGCCTTGGATTCTGGACCCAGTTCTAGACCTTCTGACACATCAGTCGGCGCTCTTCATCCTTCCATTCAAACTCTCAAGCTGACAGCTTGGTTTCTCTACTTCCGAT